>NW_027052864.1:0-121000 GCF_011386835.1 Chrysemys picta bellii
TAGCCCAGTGGACAGAGTACTCCCCCAGGATGTGGGCACGCAGGGTCCACTCCTAAATCTGTCTGAGTCAGAGCAGGGACTTGAATCTAGGTCTCCCACCTCCCAGGTGAGTACCCTGGGCCATGGGGTATTCAGGTGCGGGTCTCTGTCTCTCTTGGCAAAGCTGTTTCACTTTGTATACAATCATGTATTGTCCTTGGGTCAAAAAGAAAATGACTCTATGGTCTAGTAATTAGGGCACTCACCTGCAAGATGGGAGACTCAGCTTCTAATCCCTGGTACTGTATATAAATACATGAATACTCACAGGAAAACAGTTTCAGCAGGAGAGATGGAGGGAAACCCACACCAGAATACCCCATAGCTCAGTGGCTAGGGCTCTCACAGGGGAAGCAGTAATCTGGGCACTTAACTCCTCAGCAACTAGGGAACAGCTGGTGAATATTTTTAATTTGTCTCATATTGGCTAATACTTTATAATGTTTTTAATAAAGAAAGAAGAAAGGGCTGTCAGAGAAAATACCTGAGCAAAGTTTCTTCTTCCCTGAGACTGTGGCATGCTGAGTCTCTGGCTCCTGTTTCCTGTTTAAAGCAGCTAGCAAGAAAACCAGAGAAAACACATGATCAGTGTCTAATTTGTAATGATATTAGTTCACTTTCTCAATGGCAACAGGTATATTGATTTCAGTGCACTTCCCATATTTCCCACAATTTTGAAAGGGAAAAATCTGCAAAAAAGCACAGGTGAGTTCCTATTTTCCCCTTTAAGGCACTTCCTCACATTGAAGAGCACTTAGAGATCTAAGGATTCAAAGTTCTATATAAATTGTTCCTACAACTCACCAGCGCTGAGGGCACTGTCATAGCTCTAACACTACCAGGGAGGTGATGTATCTCTCTGACCCACCGAGTTAGGTTCCATTGCTGCAAGGGCAGGGCTTGGGTGGATGAGAGTCAGTCAGGGGAGACAGGACAGCAGGGATTGGCTGGATAGGGTGTCTTCAGGAAGGAAATCAAATCTGTACCTTCATCACACCCACTCCCTTTTGTGTATGCTGGGAATGTGAGCTAAGTGGGTAATAAAATACTGATTTTATTATTGCCTACATTGGCCATTCTGTCTAGCTCTGAAGGACCATGAAAGCACTGAAGAATTAATGAGAGTTGTCTAGATAAACCAGTTTTGATAAACCATTATTTTCATGCATGTGAACGCGGGGATGCCAACATGAGATGGCAAGATGGGGTCATAAACATGGCCACAAATCAGGATTTTATAGAACTCTAACCCATCCACGTCTCCCTCTCTTGGTATTATGGAACCCTGGTGGTTGTTGCTTCATAGTTAAGGTAACATTATGAAAATGGGCTTTAAAATAGGGAATAAATTTCTCTCTAAATGTAGGTGGCCTTTAGTGTAAAATTTCACAGAGTGTTAGTTTTTTATGCCCTTTGAATTTTCTGTGTGGTTTTTCTTTTTATTTCTTTTAATAAACGTAATAGGAAGGATTTGAAAATTTAGTCTATGACTGAAATTTGTAGCAGTTAGACTTGTTTTGTTGAATATCTTTTTAAAAAGATTGTCTAACTACACACACATTGTAGAGAGATTAATCTTGAGTAGATCTGGTGCAGTGAGTACAATTTTGCTTTTTAAATTAAGGTCTCTTTTAGCCATTGTGCATCATATCTGAAAGTATAAGTGCCAGTGGGTAGCCAACAGATACAGCCTTCTATGGCATATGGACAAAACCTTCTGTCACTAGATACACTCTTACGCTTTCTATGCAGCTCCTGACAGAGGTTTTATTTGCCAGACATGTGCAGCAGCTGATGGATAAAATCATCTCCACTACAAGTACAGTTCTGTGATACAGCTCTGAACAACTCCTACCGTGGTCAGCTCCCCTCACTAAAATATTGACCCCCTAGGTAATGAATACACAAAGGGCGTTGATGTAAAACAACAAAGGTTATGACACACAAACAACAGATCTTACAGAAAGCAAGGAAATGAAAAGTCAAGTCACCTCACAGGACATGACCCTTTCTTCCTCTCCCACAGTGCGCACTTTGCCATTGTCACAACTACTGTACAGCACAATCCCATCACCATTCACAATTAGCTGCTCTATGAATTTGATAGAACCTGTCTCCGTCTAGAGCCACAGAAACATATCTCAGTTTCACCCTTTAGACCCTTTCTCAGTACCTGTAAATTTCTTCAGAATCTCCTCTGGAACAATACCAAGTTGGCGCAAAGTACTTAGTTTCTCTTCCAGTTCAGGTGAAATCTCCACCGGTAGCCGATCTTTCACCTGCTTGCATCTAGAGAGCAACATTATTGTGTGTGATAATTTATTATTTCATACTAGTGAAAGTTGTTGGATAAAAGAGACCCAATGCTTTAGTTTATCGCTATCTCAAACCAGTACGGCATATTCTATGGCACTGCAAGATTTCTACCCAGCTTTGCCAATGGCCTATTAATATAATTGAACCGTGAACTGCAAAGACCAGCTCTCAGCTACAAAGGGATTTCAGTCTCCACGGCGACATTCACTCCTTTACCCCATGCTTTGATAGTCAATATGTTTCCAACATTTCTGGAGGCAGGGCCGGCTCTAACTTTTTGGCCGCCCCAAGCAAAAAAAAAGAGTGCCGCCCTCCATAGCACCGCCATAACACACACCCTCAGCACCGCAACGCCACCCTCCCATTCCCCCGTGGAGCGCCGCCGATTCCCCCCGCCAACAACCCCCCCAGACCCCGCGGAGCACCGTGCAGCCGAACACCCCCCCTGCGGAGTGCAGCTGAACACCCTCCCCCTGCGCGGAGCGCTGCCGAACGTCGTGCTGCCAACCCCCCCCGCCGAGTGCTGCCGAACTCCCCAGCCCCCCACGGAGCGTCGCCGAACCCCCCAGCCAAACCCCCTAACCCCCGCGGAGCGCCGCACCGCTGAACCCCTCAGCCCCCCGCGGAGCACTGTGCAGCCGAACAACCCCCTGCGGCGCGCCGCCCAACACCCCCCCTCCGCGGAGCGCCACCAAACGCCATGCTGCCGAACCGCCCCGCCGAGCACTGCCGAACCCCCCAGCCCCCCACGGAGCGCCGCCGAACCCCCCAGCCAAACCCCCCAACCCCCGCGGAGCACCGCACCGCCGAACACCCCCCCTGCGGAGCGCCGCCGAACACCCCGCCCCCCCCGCAGAGGGCCGCCAAACGCAGTGCTGCCGAATCCCCTCACCGAGCGCTGCCGAACCCCCCAGCCCCCCGCGGAGCACCGCCGAACCCCGCAGCCAACCCCCCCAACCCCCGCGGAGCACCGCTGCCGAATCCCACCCCCCAGCGCGTGCCCAGCTGCTGAAACAAAAACAACCCACCCCACCCCCTGCGCCGACCGACCGAACCCCCCCCCAAAAAACCCTGAGCGCCCCCCCGCCACCCGAAGATTGGCCGCCCCTTACCAGGTGCTGCCCCAAGCACGTGCTTGGTCGGCTGGTGCCTGGAGCCGGCCCTGTCTGGAGGTCTCTGTGCTGTGAACATTGGCCTAATAGGATCTGGACTGATACCCATTCCCTCCAAACTCACCTCCAAGGAGTCATCAGCTTGTAAAACAAAATCTTGTTAACTACAAATGTTGTTAGAACTGTGACCAGTGACCAGCTGAAAGGCCCATAGTCCACCCCTAAAATAGAGATACCTCCAATCTCCTGGAGATTCAATTTATTCAGAACATATGTTCAGGTTAATAATCTTTTCTGTAGGATGGATCATAAAATGATAAAACCTCAGGATTAAATTCAGAGGGAAAATTGCATCTGAAGCATGACCCTGACCTGCACAGTTCACTCTCATGCACTAAGCAGATGCCATATTAACATGGTTTCTAGGCCTCTTCCAGCATAGTGAAGTATTGGGGAGAAGGGAGTTTGAGGGTGAGCAACATACCTGTTCAAGGTGTTTCTGATGTCCTAGATGGGAGAAAGCGAGAGAGGAGAGGTCAGTCCACGTGTTACGCACTTTGCATCCCTCCTGCGCTTCAGGATGCTCACTTTGCCTTCACTACTTGAGTTCTATATGCATCTCTCAGTATATAGCTGGCAACTTAAAATTATTATTATACTTGGGTGAAAAATTTTCAATTAAACTTTTTTCCCATTGAAAAACACCCTTTGATAAAAACAGAAATATTTTGCAGAAATGAATCTGGTTCAACAACATTTTCTCATCTCCAGAATGGAATACATCAGAAAGCAAGACTCCGGGGTCAAATCTCTGCTCTGAATTGGGCAAAGTCTGGACTTGTCTCTGACTCTACTCTGCCATTGCCCCAACCACCAGGCTATTGAGTATCTCCATCTCTCTATTTTTTGTGAAAAGTTTCAAAATATCTTGTTTTCGTTCTGCACTGGAACAAAACCATTTTGAAACCTTGAAACTTGTTGTGAAATGGAATTGTTTCCAGCCAGCCTGAGAAATGAACAATACTCATATTCAATAGTTCAGGAGTGTTTCCTTGCAGGGAACTGAGGGTGTATAATCTGCCTCACCTGCAGGAATTCACTCGCTGGCTGCCGACATTTTTCTTTCAACTCCTTTATCAGGTTACTGAGAAAGGAAATCTCCTCGAGGAGTTTGGTGACGTTTTCATTCTCCCTCTTCACAATGTCCTTGGTCAGCTCTTCCAGCTGGGCCAGCAAAGGTTGCCTTTGTTCCTGCAAAATCTTCTCCAGTTCCTCAAATTCTGACATGATTTTCTTCCTCACAGTTTCTGTCTCTTCCTATAATGAACAGATACAGACAGGGACAGGGTGGGGCAGGGACATGGGGAGAGTCCTGAGATTTTTCATAATGGCCTCCACGTGTAGATGGGAGAATTTAGTTGTAACCCATAACAAATTAGCATGAGGCAATTCCTGAGAAGCACCCTCTAGCATTACAAGAGCAAAGTTTTTCCTATAGCCTCCTGGTCAGCCCTAGTTTATGTTAGTAGTGTGCAGGGCCGGCTCCAGGCACCAGCTTGTCAAGCAGGTGCTTGGGGCAGCCACTCCGGAGAGGGGCGGCATGTCCAGCTATTCGGCGGCAATTCGGTGGACGGTCCCTCACTCCGGCTTGGAGCGAAGAACCTCCCACCGAATTGCCTCCACAGATCCTGATCGCCACTTTTTTTTTTTTTTTTTGGCTGCTTGGTGCAGCCAAAACCCTGGAGCCGGCCCTGCTAGTGTGTTATCTGTGTCATGATTAATGGCTTCTTGCAATCCAGGTCATTCTAACAGCAGAAGGGGAAACAGGATTTCAAATTACCCTGGCAGAGACTTCTTGAGAGAGGCTTTGTAGAGGCCAGGGAAGTGTGTGTGGGTGGGATGGGAGAGAAGAGAAAAATTCTCAACAAAGCAGATGTATTGGGGAAATCATGATGTCTACATGTCCTGGAACACTCACATTGCTTGTGCACACTCTGGTATGGTGACACACAGAGGAATAAATGCATTTAGAAAAACGTACTGCACATGCATATACAGAAACAGATGTCTGGAGAGAGACACAATCTCTCACAGTGCCATAGTCACAAAGAAACCCAAAACCTCCCATGCCTGCCAAAGCCATACACCCTTGTGGTTAATGATTATGAGCACCTACCTGGTGTTTCTGACTCTGCCTTTCCTCATTCAATTTAATTTCCAGAAGTTCTTCTTTCTTCTTACTCATATTATTCAGATGGACACAAATTTGACGCTGAGTAAAGAAAAAACAAACAAACAAAAACAACCCCAAAACTACAATTGTGCTTTTGGCTTTAATAGGAAAGAGGGTTGGTTTGTCTGATCTGGATAATTCTGTGAATCAGTACTATCAACAGTAACTGTTATGGGTTGAATTAAAACCTTGTTGAAACTGATATGTGTGAATGTTCCCTTCACTTAAGATAGCTGTAAGAGACAGGTGAGGAATTCTACTTAAACAAGACATAGTGGAGTCTGCCTAGAAACTAGCACTCTGGGGGGGAGGGGTGCAAGTGGGTATTGTATGACCGGGGTGGGGTGCATGTCCGTGAGACAAGCACAAGTGCAGAATTAAACTGAGAGAGCACATGGAGAGACGCACAGGGCCACAGATGCAGAGAAGCAGAGGAAGAAAGCCAAGCGGCAGCGGCAGCAGACTGGAAGCATGGGGTAGCCTTGAAGACGCCTAGAGTGAGTTCTGGGCTGGGGATGCTGGCTGTGAGCAAGGACACAGTCTCCTGTTATTTTGCTTCCTTCTGCAATCAGGGATTCAGTCCTTTGTACAGTCTCTGGTAATTAACAGGAATGCATCAAAGGTACTGGACTCCATCGTCAATTACTCCTCCTACCTGGGAAAACCTATAAGACCTTGATTTTTTGGCTAGTTGCTTGGGTTAAAAGTGGTAACAGTACCAATACTGGTGTGTGTAATACACAGAAGAAAGGTGCTCTGCTTGCAGTGCTCCCACACCTTCCACAAGGTTCAGAACTTCAGTGAGACCTACACTATTTAGTGGAACAGACAATGCAATGGAAAGTGAAATGTACTGTTCATTTCAGAGGAGTGGTACAGACTCCATAGATTACACTGAGCAAAGGTTTGTCTAAGAGCTGATTTTCAAAGTACTCCAAAATGCAAATGCACAGGCAGGTTGTGTATTGATAGTAGGAACAATGGAGCAGGAACCGAAGTTATCCCCAGTGTTATATAGAGGAAATATTTTGGAGTGAGCCTTTTGGAGTGAGCAGCAGAAGCACATTGCTTCTTGGAGCCAGGCAGGCAAGCCAGTAATACTATCTGTATAGTTCTCAGTAATAAGTTAAGTAAGCTGTTTACTGTTACAAAGGTCTCTAGCATCTTCTCATGTTATAATAGCTGGTTGGCAAGAGCTATTTCATGGTGTCAGAACAAAACTATGCAGACATATTACACTAGCGACACGAGCGACCTGTCTGAAGGCCATAGAGAAGGTCATGAACTACGATCTCTGGATACTTGAGACGTATCTCAGAGCCTGGTAACTGTAGCCCAGTGCTTCAAAAACATTCATCTCTGCCTTACACTTGAATAACCACGAGGCCAAAGTGACACTGAAAGAGGACTTTTGTCGTCCGCCTTTATCATCTGACCACAGTCCACGATACCTTAGAGTTAACGTTGATCAGACATTGAGCTATCGCAAATACCTTCACAATACCAAAAAGGAGATAAAGACAAGAGATAATGTTAGAAGTGCTAGTGACAATGTAAGATTCAGGCCTGTATTTTCGCCTGAGATAGAATTTTGGGTTTGGCTTGCCTGTTTGATTTTTGATACACTTATATCCTCATGAATATGTCTGAACAAAGGACAAAGACACTGTATGTTGCTTCTGTCTAGCCAGATGGGTTTGTTAGTATAATGGAAACAGATAGGAACAATTAAAGTGTTACTGGGCATGGTGAGAGTGTAATATATGAGCACACAATTTGAAGAGTGCCTCAACTCCTATCTCACGGTGATTAGGGGTCACCAAATGCAATTAATAGGCAGTAGGTTTAAAACAAACAAAAGGAAGTATTTCTTCACATAACGCACAGTCAACCTATGGAACTCTTTGCCAGAGGATGTTGTGAAGGCCAAGACTATAACAGGGTTCAACAAAGAACTAGATAAGTTCATGGAGGATAGGTCCATCAATGGCTATTAGCCAGGATGGACAGGGATGGTGTCCCTAGCCTCTGTTTGCCAGAATCTGGGAATGGGAGACAGGGAATGGATCACTTGATGATTACCTGTTCTTTTCATTCCCTCTCGGGAACCTGGAATTGGCCACTATCTGAAGACAGGATACTGGGCTATATAGACCTTTGGTTTGACCCAGTATGGCCGTTCTTATTTTCTTGCATTCTTACATAGGCAAGGTCAAGCAACCAGTCAGGAGGGGTAAGAGGGGATTAGGGGGAAGGTATAAAACACTACAAGACCAGAGAAATGTCTGCCCCTGACCGTAGCACAACCTCACTCCATACCCCTCCCATGGGGTACAAAAGAGGTGGGAAGAAGACCCCAGACCCATGACCCCCCAATTTGGAACATGACCATAAATTGTAAGGTGTGAGACCAAGGGCATGCATTTCAGGTATAATTATGCCTGCTGAGGACCGGGGGATGGGACACTGCTTGCAGGAAATTATTCCCAATAAACATTGCATTGACTGAATTTTGGATTTCTGGTCTTCTGCTTTCTGACTGCATGACAAGAGCCAGGGGAGAGGGTGAAGGGAAAACCCTCGAACAGTTAACATCATCCAGAAGCTTGCTGGCATATCCTGGGGATGTGATGCATGCATGCTATGAACATTATAAGATTTCCCTGTATCATGTTCAAAACTGACATCATACCAAACTGGTTGAACAGACCTGTCTTCAACAAAGAACGTATGTTTGCATTAATTTTCATTTAAGCAGTAAACAGAGTCACCAAGCAGGAAGGGGAAACAAAAGAAACTTAAACAGGTGGAAGAAAGACCAAGGAACTTCCTTCCACACAGACTTTTTGTCCCATAGTTCCCAGCTGGAAACATTTTTCAAGAGGGGGAGGGAAAGTATAAAAAAAAGGGTTAAACACCACAAGACACTGCTCACTCTCTCTCCCTGCCCATCACATTCTCTGCACCTGAGAAGACAAAAAGAAACAGCCGCTGGACTTTGAGGGAGGGGTCCTGACATGAAGAGTTTGGTCAATAACCTTGCTGGAAGCATGTGGTGAGAAATTTTGCTTGAATCTCATAGAATCATAGAATCATAGAATATCAGAGTTGGAAGGGACCTCAAGAGGTCATCTAGTCCAACCCCCTGCTCAAAGCAGGACCAATTCCCAGCTAAATCATCCCAGCCAGGGCTTTGTCAAGCCGGGCCTTAAAAACCTCCAAGGAAGGAGACTCCACCACCTCCCTAGGTAACGCATTCCAGTGTTTCACCACCCTCCTAGTGAAATAGTTTTTCCTGATATCCAACCTGGACCTCCCCCACTGCAACTTGAGACCATTGCTCCTTGTTCTGTCATCTGCCACCACTGAGAACAGCCGAGCTCCATCCTCTTTGGAACCCCCCTTCAGGTAGTTGAAGGCTGCTATCAAATCCCCCCTCATTCTTCTCTTCTGGAGACTAAACAATCCCAGTTCTCTCAGCCTCTCCTCATAAGTCATGTGCTCCAGACCCCTAATCATTTTTGTTGCCCTCCGCTGGACTCTTTCCAATTTTTCCACATCCTTCTTGTAGTGTGGGGCCCAAAACTGGACACAGTATTCCAGATGAGGCCTCACCAATGTCGAATAAAGGGGAATGATCACGTTCCTCGATCTGCTGGCAATGCCCCTACTTATACAGCCCAAAATGCCGTTAGCCTTCTTGGCAACAAGAGCACACTGTTGACTCATATCCAGCTTCTCGTCCACTGTGACCCCTAGGTCCTTTTCAGGAGAACTGCTACCTAGCCATTCGGTCCCTAGTCTGTAGCAGTGCATGGGATTCTTCCGTCCTAAGTGCAGGACTCTGCACTTGTTCTTGTTGAACCTCATCAGGTTTTTTTCTGCCCAATCCTCTAATTTGTCTAGGTCCCTCTGTATCCGATCCCTACCCTCTAGTGTATCTACCATGCCTCCTAGTTTAGTGTCATCTGCAAACTTGCTGAGAGTGCAGTCCACACCATCCTCCAGATCATTAATAAAGATATTAAACAAAACCGGCCCCAGGACCGACCCTTGGGGCACTCCACTTGAAACCGGCTGCCAACTAGACATGGAGCCATTGATCACTACCCGTTGAGCCCGACGATCTAGCCAGCTTTCTATCCACCTTACAGTCCATTCATCCAGCCCATACTTCTTTAACTTCGTGGCAAGAATACTGTGGGAGACAGTATCAAAAGCTTTGCTAAAGTCAAGAAATAACACATCCACTGCTTTCCCCTCATCCACAGAGCCAGTTATCTCATCATAGAAGGCAATTAGGTTAGTCAGGCATGACTTCTCCTTCGTGAATCCATGCTGACTGTTCCTGATCACTTTCCTCTCCTCTAAACGTTTCATAATTGATTCCTTGAGGACCTGCTCCATGATTTTTCCAGGGACTGAGGTGAGGCTGACTGGCCTGTAGTTCCCCGGATCCTCCTTCTTCCCTTTTTTAAAGATGGGCACTACATTAGCCTTTTTCCAATCATCTGGGACCTCCCCCGATCGCCATGAGTTTTCAAAAATAATGGCTAATGGCTCTGCAATCTCACCCGCCAACTCCTTTAGCACCCTCGGATGCAGCGCATCCGGCCCCATGGACTTGTGCACGTCCAGTTTTTCTAAATAGTCCCGAACCACTTCTTTCTCCACAGAGGGTTGGTCACCTTCTCCCCATGCTGTACTGCCCAGTGCAGCAATCTGGGAGCTGACCTTGTCCGTGAAGACAGAGGCAAAAAAATCATTGAGTACATTAGCTTTTTCCACATCCTCGGTCACTAGGTTGCCTCCCTCATTCAGTAAGGGGCCCACACTTTCCTTGATTTTCTTCTTGTTGCTAACATACCTGAAGAAACCCTTCTTGTTACTCTTAACATCTCTTGCTAACTGCAACTCCAAGTGTGATTTGGCCTTCCTGATTTCACTCCTGCACGCCTGAGCAATACTTTTATACTCCTCCCTGGTCATTTGTCCAATCTTCCACTTCTTATAAGCCTCTTTTTTGCGTTTAAGATCAGCAAGGATTTCACTTGCTACAATACCCACCTGCTGAAGTGAAAAAACAGATTGACAGAGCCAGACGAGTACCCAGAAGTCACCTCCTACAAGACAGGCCCAACAAAGAAAATAACAGAACACCACTAGCTGTCACCTTCAGCCCCCAACTAAAACCTCTCCAGCGCATCATCAGAGATCTACAACCTATCCTGAAAGATGATCCTTTACTCTCACAGATCTTGGGAGACAGACCTGTCCTCGCTTACAGACAACCCCCGAACCTAAAGCAAATACTCACCAGCAACCACACATCACTGAACAAAACCACTAACCCAGGAACCTATCCTTGTAACAAACCCCGATGCCAACTCTGTCCACATATCTATTCCAGTGACATCATCATAGGACCTAATCACATCAGCCATAGCATCAGGGGCTCGTTCACCTGCACATCTACCAATGTGATATATGCCATCATGTGCCAGCAATGCCCCTCTGCCATGTACATTGGCCAAACCGGACAGTCTCTACGCAAAAGAATTAATGGACACAAATCTGACATCAGGAATCAAAATACTCAAAAACCAGTGGGAGAACACTTTAACCTGTCTGGTCATTCAGTGACAGACCTGCGGGTGGCTATATTACAACAGAAAAACTTCAAAAACAGACTCCAACGAGAAACTGCTGAGCTGGAATTGATATGCAAACTAGACACAATCAACTCCGGTTTGAATAAAGACTGGGAATGGCTGAGCCATTACAAACATTGAATCTATCTCCCCTTCTGAGCTAGCTTGATTATCACTTCAAAAGTTTGTTTTCTCTTAATTAATTGGCCTCTCAGAGGTGGTAAGACAACTCCCACCTGTTTATGCTCTCTGTCTGTGTGTGTATATATATCTCCTCAATATATGTTCCATTCTATATGCATCCGAAGAAGTGGGCTGTAGTCCACGAAAGCTTATGCTCTAATAAATTTGTTAGTCTCTAAGGTGCCACAAGTCCTCCTGTTCTTCTTTTTAAGGATTTCACTGTTTAGCCAAGCTGGTCGCCTGCCATATTTACTATTCTTTCTACACATCGGGATGGTTTGTTCCTGCAACCTCAATAAGGATTCTTTAAAATACAGCCAGCTCTCCGGGACCCCTTTGCCCTTCATGTTATTCTCCCAGGGGATCCTGCCCATCTGTTCCCTGAGGGAGTCAAAGTCTGCTTTTCTGAAGTCCAGGGTCCGTATTCTGCTGCTCTCCTTTCTTCCTTGTGTCAGGATCCTGAACTCGACCATCTCATGGTCACTGCCTCCCAGGTTCCCATCCATTTTTGCTTCCCCTACTAGTTCTTCCCTGTTTGTGAGCAGCAGGTCAAGAAAAGCTTTGCCCCTAGTTGGTTCCTCCAGCACTTGCACCAGGAAATTGTCCCCTACACTTTCCAAAAATTTCCTGGATTGCCTGTGCACTGCTGTATTGCTCTCATATAGATTGTTGAGTTAGACACTAATAAGTGTTTTATCTTTATTTTTCTAGTAACCATTTCTGACTTTTGTACCTCATTACTTATCCTCATTTAAAATTTCTTTGTAGTTAGTAAACTTCTTTTACTGTTTTATAGAATCCAGTGTGTTTAAGTTGAAGTGTCTGGGTAACTCCATTTAAGATAATAAGTTGGAATATTATTCCCTTAAAGGAGTAACAGACTTAAAATATTTGTATTGTCCAGGAGAGGGCTGAGCAATACAGGACATACATTTCTGGGGGGAAATCTGGGACTGGGGGTGCATTGGGGTCACCCTGCAGTATAACCAAGACTAGTGAGAACCAGAGTGTAATTGGCAGGCTGAAGTTACACAGACACTCAGTGTGTGGCTTGCACTTCGTTTGGCTATTTGTGAGTGGCCCAGTTGGGAGCTCTACAGCAAGGCATTGTAAGGCACCCAGGGTTGCAGGGCAGGGGCACACAGCCCCGCACTGGTTTGAATTGTACCCCAGTATGTCACAAGTTCCCACAACACTCTCATTGACCCTGAAATCAATGTCACGGGTAGGATTGTTAGCAGCTTTCTCAAATCAACGCCAATACCATGGCTCCCCGTTTTGGTGGGAATCACGCCAGCCAACGTCAGGCAAGACACTGCTGTGGTCCAGGAGAACAGCAAGATTCTGGCTGATCTGGACATGACGATCAGTGCCGGCTCCAGGCACCAGCCGACCAAGCACGTGCTTGGGGCGGCACCTGGTAAGGGGCGGCCAATCTTGGGGTGGCGGGGGGGTGCTCAGGGTTTTTTTGGGGGGGGGGTCAGTCGGGCGGCGCTGGGGGTGGGGTGGGTTGTTTTTGTTTCAGCGGCTGGGCGCGCGGGGGGCACTGGGGGGTGGGATTCGGTAGCGGCGCTCCGTGGGGGGGGGTGGCGTCGCTGTGGAGCGCTCTGTGCGGGGGGGTGTTCGGCAGAGCGGCTCGGCAGTGTTTGGTGGCGCGGCACTCGGCAGGAGGTGTGTGTGGCAGCGGGGGGGTTCGGCAGCACAGCGCTCGGCGGGGGGGGTTCAGCAGCGCTGCGCTCCGCGGGGGGGGGGGTGTTTGGCTGCGCGGCACTCCGCGGGGGGCTGGAGGGTTCAGCAGCGCTGCGCTCCGCGGGGGGGCGGGGTGTTTGGTTGCGTGGCGCTCCGCGGGAGGCTGGGGGGTTCGGCAGCGCTGCGCTCCACGGGGGGGTGTGTTTGGTTGCGTGGCGCTCCGCGGGGGGCTGGAGGGTTCGGCAGCGCGGCGCTCCGTGGGGCGGGGGGTGGTTCGACGGCGCTCCGCGGGAGGCTGGGAGGTTTGGCGGCACAGCGCTCCGCGAAGGGGGGCTGGGGGGGTTCGGCGGCATGGCGCTCTGCGGGGGGGTGGGGGGGTGGCGTCGCAGTGCTGAGGGGGTGTGTTATGGTGGCACTATGGAGGGCAGTACTCTTTTTTTTTTGCTTGGGGCGGCCAAAAAGTTAGAGCCGGCCCTGGGTGTCGATATCTTCTCCACAAATGGAAAAATAAAAGAATCACCAAATTGTGACTGTGATACAAACCATGCAACACACCATGGAGAATTGCCCCATTCACTCTTAGAGATTTGGCACAAAAGGGATCCACCTATCTACCCCAGAAGCACTAGAATGGCTTTCAAATCTCAATATTCAGTTATAATCCCAGCCCATTGCTTGTCAAATGCCATATGGAAAAAGAAGAAGAACAAGAAGAAAACAAATTAAGAAAAGAGTAGAAAAAACCTGAAACTGAACCAACTAAAGACTTCAGGAAAGTTAGTGTTTGAAGGAAATGCTACAGAGAACTGGAGAAAGTGGAAGGGGGGATTTAAGCTCTGCAGCATTGTGAGTGATGCAGACAAAAAGATGAATGGCTGCATTATTTCCTCATTTGGCAGGTGAAGAAGCAAGAGAGGTTTTAATACTTTAAAATTTGATAATGCAGCAGATAACGAAAAATATAAGCTTTAAAAAATAAGTTTGAGGCATACTGTGCCCACAAAGAAATGTCACATATGAGAGGCACAATTTTTTCACCAGCAGTCAGACAGAAGGGAAAATTATAGACCAACATGTGACTTCTTTAAAATGGCAGCACAATGTTGTGCATTTGGAGATCTGTGTGACTCACTCATTAAAGACCGCATTGTGCGTGGTACTGTCTCAGAGTCAGTACAAGCTAGGTGGTTGAGGGAGACTAATTTAACCCTTGAACGTTCTGTGGACATATGTTGTACAGCGGAAATGACTGCAAAACAATCGAATGAGCTGGGTGAACCCAAAACCATGTGCACACATTGCTGCATAAGTCTGCCTTTAGTAAGTACCCAGACATACAGTCATGGACTGGAGGATGTTCTGTGGTCAGTAAAAGCCTGTAATCAAGAGAAGTGAAAAAAGAGCAGTTAGAGGCAACTGAGGGTTGTTATAAATATGGCCACAGCCATGCCATAAAGAACTGTCCAGAGTATGGGCAAGAATGCCAAAGATGTGGCAAACACCATCATTTAGCCAAAATGCACAACTCTGGAAAGGAAAAGTCCCAGGGCAAACACATGTTTTCCCTCACAGAAGCAGATGAGCACTCACAAGATCTGTTCCCTGGTATGCTGTGTACTTAGCCATCCAAAGCTGAGTGGAATGTGGTTTTGCTCATTAATGATCACAAAACTGAGTTTTTAAATTGATATTGGGGCACAGGCCAATGTGCTGTCTCTAAAGTTATACAACACTTTAAAGACCGAACTACTTTGCAGCTCCACTATCTGGCTGATAACCTACTTGGGGGAAAACTGAAAGTATGTGGTAAATTCAGCTTGGACTGCGAGTATCAGGGTAAAAAGAGCATTGATGACTTACAAGCCATACTGGGTTTTGAGGTTGTGACAAACTTAAACTTAGTGCAAAGTGTCAATATAGTAAAAGAAGAACTGGAAGGTGACTGGGATATAGTTAAAGAATACAAGGATGTATTTGAAGCTACATGGCACTTGCCTGGTAAGCACATCATAAAGATTGACTCACAAGAACCACCTTTAATTCATGCACCTCGTAATGTTCCCGGGGAGTTAAGGAACAAAGTAGAAGAATTGTACCACATGGAACTTTTGCAAGTAATAATAAAAGTGCAATAACCTACAAAATGGGTCAATTCTATAATAACTGTAGACAAACCAGGTTGAGATGAAAAAAGAATATGCTTGGATCCAAGAGATATGAATAAAGAGATATGGAGAGAACATTTTCAATTGCCTACAGTAGAAGAAATCACGAGCAAGTTAGCAAAAGCTACAATTTTCATTTCTTAGATGCTAGTAGTGGATTTTGCTAAGTCCAGCCAGATGACAAAATGTCTAGACTCTGTATGTTCAACAGACCATTTGGCAGGTACAGGTTTCCCAGACTTCCTTTTGGCATCTTTTCAGCTCGTAAAATGTGCCAAAGAGTGACCCAACAGACATTGGAAGGACTGGAAGGTGTTGCATATTACGTAGATTACATAACGGTCTGGAGAAATACCAGAGGAGAACATAATGGAAGGCTCAAGAGAGTTCTAGACAGATGTTGTGAAAGGAACATCCAACTAACCAAGAGCAAATGCAAAATTGGCTATGACAGAGATAAAATATTTGGGGCATCACTCGACAAAAGAAGGTCTTAAACTTGACAACTAAAAAAATTCTGTTATAACTGAAATGGCCACAGCGACCTGTAAGGCTGAATTGCAAAGATTTTTTGGAATGGTTTATTACCTTGGGAACTTACATGTCAATAGTAGCCACTTCTGTAAGACAACTGTTGGAAAAAGATGCCGAGCTCTCCTGGATGCCAATACACAAGGTGGTATGTGAACACTTGAAAGAATTGCTTACAGAGTCACCCAGGCTGAAGTACTTTAATGTCAAAGAACCAATCAGTTCATCAGCAGATGCCAGTTCTGCTGGAGTAGGGCCTGTATTGCTGCAAATTGGGGCTTCTGTCACTTCTGCCTCTAGAGCTCTGACAAGTGCACAACAGAGTTATGCCCAGATAGAAAAAGGAACGCTGGCAACAGTATTTGGCTGCACTCGACTTCATCAGTTTATCTATGGAAAAAAAAGTAATCCCGTGCTTCTCCAAGCCATTTTCAGAAAATCTTTGTGCAGTGCTCCACCAAGGATTCAAAGATGGTTGCTAACACTCCACAAATATCAACTGCAAGTGGAATACAGACCATGGTAAGAGTTAGCAATTGCTGATGCTTTATCCAGAGCATACATACTGCATGGTGCCGGAGTAAGTTGATGTTGAAATATGTTACATGATGTCTTCTTTGCTTATTTCACAACAGAAATTGAAGGAATTTCAAGCTGCTATTGCAAATGATGTTGTCCTGCAAAACTTACTGTTTTGCAAGGATGGCGAGGAATACCAGAGGATATCTGTGCTTATTGATCATATAGAGAGGAACTAAGTGTGCAAGATGCACTTGCCTTTAACAGTGACAGAATCATAGTACCAGCAAGTCTAAGAACAGAGATCTTAGCTATTATCCATGAGAGTCTTCTGAGAGCAGAGCTATGTAAAATAAGAACTTGAGATGCTGTCTATTGCCCATAAGTGTTTAATTAAATTGTGGATATGGTACAGTCTTGCAACATACCAAACCTTCAGACACAAAAATCAAAAGAACCAGTGCTACCATATGAGGGTTCAAACTGACCTCCTTACCTGCTCAACTCCTTATGGAAAGACATCTAAGTACCAGATTGCTGACTTAATCAAAGTTGTTGCAACCTAACCTGATACAAAGAGACATACAAAGTAACCTAAAACTGAGGCAAGCAAAGCAGAAATATTTCTCTGACAAAGGTTCAAAGCCTTTATTATCACTGGAAAATGGAGAGGCTGTTTGTATTAGTCAAAAGGGGGGAGGGATAGCTCAGTGGCTTGAGCATTGGCCTGCTAAACCCAGGGTTGTGAATTCAATCCTTGAGGGAGCCATTTAGGGATCTGGGGCAAAAATTGGGGATTGGTCCTGCTTTGAGCAGGGGGTTGGATCAGATGACCTCCTGAGGTCCCTTCGAACCCTGATATTCTATGAAAAGGAACAAGGAAACCTGCAAAGGTGATTGACCAATGAACTGGTCCAAGATGATAGAGGCAGGAGATACCTACTGAAGAAACAGAAGCGATTTGATGAGCATTAAAAGAATTGTACAGGAGAATGAAAATATGGAACAAACAGAAACCGTGTTAACATCCAACTCAGAAATTCAGGCAATTACAAACCAATCTACTGAGTCTCAAGTAGTCAGTTTGAATACACAACAAAAATGGGACACTGAGACTTCTATTACCTCTAAAGGCAGAACGATAAGAAAACCTTCTAGAGATTAATTGTAGACTCTTAGCCTTGGTCTACAATATGGGGGAGAGGGGTCGATGTAATGTACGCAACTTCATCTATGTGAATAACGTAGCTGAAGTTGACGTACCACAGGGTCGACTGCAGCCGCTCCCCTGTCGACTCCGCTTCCACCTCTCGCAGTAGTGGAGTACCGGAGTCGACGGAAGAGCGATTGGGGATCGATTTATCACATCTAGACTAGACACGATAAATTAATCCCCAATAGATCAATCACTACCTGCCAATCCGTCGGGTAGTGTAGACGTACCCTTAGGGTTTCAGATTAGAATGATGCTAAATTAAATTAAAAATGAAATGTAAATATTTTTTTAAAAAGGGAGTGATAATGAGCAGGAACATAATGTTGCATGGTGTAGGAGAGGGGGAATATTGTGTAGTGAGCTTTATCAGCAGAAAACACGTTGCTACAGATTACACTTGCAGCCATACAGGGAAACTAGCAATTCCTATCAGTACAGCTCTCAGTCATAAATGTTTACTGTTACTTAAAGTCTTCAGTATCTTTTCTTATAATAACTAGTTGGCAACAGCTATTACAGATTGTCTTGGACATTGCTCTGCTACATCAAGGCCAGAGGTGCAGTTAGAGGTGTACATTTTGAGTGATTTGGTCCCACAGGCCAGGGCATACAGCCCCCGCAAAAATGGTCAGCTTTAAAAAAATTTAAATTCTCAGCAAAGTTTTTGTCCATAGCTGAAGGGAAATATACTCAGAACATAAACGAAACTCACATCGGACAACTTCCCCTGATCTCAGCTTGTGAACACCACCAAGAGCAAGCTGCAGAATACAGAGATTCAGAAGTTATTAGACTTTCATTCTAGTTCTATAAGGTGGTGCACAAGGCTGCTGTGCACCAGCTCTGACAGAGAAGCAAGAGTGCAATGAAACCTGTCAGTTTAAAGTTCATTTTTCAAAGTGTTCTAAAATTTACAAGCCCATTCAGATCAGGTTGAAATTTGGTATGCCTGGTGGGGGCCTGGGGTAGTGTCAGTCTGGAGTCATTTGGTTGGCAGTTCCTGATACACAGTCCCTAATTAAAAGCCTGATGTTGACAGGTTAGGGTGGCATTTATGGCCAGTTTTACCTTCACCTGCCCGGAAGGAGGTGCCTTGCAGAACAGAGATTTCGATGGAGCTGGTATTTAGGAGAAAGTATCTGGGAAACGGGGAGATTCTGCTGTTCTGAAGGAGGCTCAGCAAAATGTCAACTCCCCTGAAAGTTCATATTAGTATGAAATGAAAAAGGATTCAATTAATCAGTATCAAAAGTGTTTCTTACCTTATATTTCTGGACAGCCTCCTTAATGAGAACCACTGTGTGCATTTTGTGTACTGGGGATTTGTCACACTCCACACATATGAATTCCCCATCCTCTTCACAAAACTGACTGAGTTTTTCCTTGTGTCTCTCACACAGATTCTCCTTTTCCTCTTTTTCTTGTTTTAATCCCAATTGTTTAACGTGTTCCACTAAACTAGCCAGATCCCAGTTAGGCCTGAAATTCACTTTCTCAATCTTTTCTCTGCAGATGGGACAGCACAAAGGGCCATGATTTCCCTCTTCCCAGTTGTCACAGTATGTAGTTACGCAGGTTTTGCAGCTGCTGTGCCCACAGTCTACAGTCACTGGGTCGCTAAAATAAAATAAATTGGACATGTGGCTTCATCTTCCACTTCCCTTTCAGGAGTCTCTGAACAGGCCATGGCTGTTGCCCTCTCTGGGTTCTCATTCTCTCTTCCTGTTAAGAGTAGCAGACAAGAGACTTTTACAATGTAACAGCTTTAGTGAACCTACAGACTTGTCAATATTCCTATATATTCTTTAGGGCTGGCAAGTGATTAAAAAAATTAATCCCGATTAATTGTGTGATTAAAAAAATTAATCGTGATTATTCGTGAGATTAATCATGTTGTTAAACAATAACAGAATGTCATTTATTTAAATATTTTTGGATGTTTTCTACATTTTCAAATATATTTATTTCAATTAAAACACACAATACAAAATGTACAGTACTCACTTTATATTTATATGTGCACTGTCAAAAACCAAAGAAATTGTATTTTTCAATTCACCTCACACAAGTACTGTAGTACAATCTCTTTATGATGAAAGTTGAACTTACAAATGTAGAATTATGTACAAAAATAACTGCATTCAAAAATAAAATGATGTAAAACTTTTGAGCCTAAATTCCACTCATTAACTTCTTGTTCAGCCAGTTGCTCAGACAAACAAGTTTGGTTAAAATTTCTAGGAGATAATGCTGCCCACTTCTTGTTTACAATATCACCTGAAAGTGAGAACAGGCGTTCGCATGGCACGGTTGTAGTCGGCTTCACAAGATATTTACGTGCCAGGTGCGCTAAAGATTCCTATGTCCCTTCATGCTTCAGCCACCACTCCAGAGGACATGTGTCCATGCTGATGAACAGATTGCCTAGGAAGGTTGTGGAAGCTCTTTCACTGGAGGTTTTCCAAAGGAGGTTGGATAGCCATCCGTTGTGGATGGTTCAGACACAACAAATCGTCCATCTTGGCCAGGGGTTAGATTAGATGACCCTTTCAGTCCCTTCTAATCCTGTGATTCTACGAAAACCCAGAGTCACTTCATCAACCCTCTATTACAAGGCTCTGAAGTAGCAGGGCCCTGTACTGAGCTGTTGAAGAACCTGGCTCTTGAGCAATGTTCAGATTACCGCCACCCTAAATGGAAAGACGAGGTTTGACCAAGGTAGGTAGAGTTGGACCTGGTCTCTGAGAAGGGAGGGGAGGTGAAATGGTCCTTGCTACCCACGGATCTGACACTTCACAGGGACGGGATGAAGGAAGTGGGTGATAAAAGATGTGATCTAGGATGATCAAAGAGTTAGGGGCAGATTCTGATTCTTTTCCTGGCAGGAGGTAGTACCTTTCTCCTCACATGGTGCCACTGGTTTGAATGAAACTGGGGGAGAAAGTACTCAACATGATCAAAGTGATGAAATCTGGCTGCTAGCTGTTTTGACTGCATTGCCCATTGAACAGATGATTTCAGAGAACTATCCACAGTGACTTCAAGATCTCTTTCTCGAGTGGTAACAGCTACTTTAGACCCCATCATTTTAGATGTATAGTTGGGATTATGTTTTTCAATGTTCATTACTTTGCATTTATCAGATTTGAATTTCATCCGCTAGTTTGTTGCCTACTCACCCAGTTTTGTGAGATCCCTTTGTAATTGTCACATTCTTCTTTGGACTTAACTACCTTGAGTAATATTGTACTGTCTGCAAATTTTGCCACCTCACTGTTTACATTTTTTCCAGATAGTTTATGAATGTGTTGAACAGTACTGGTCCCAGTAGAGATCCCTGTGGGACACCATCATTTACCTCTCTCCATTCTGAAAACTAACCATTGATTCCTACACTTTGTTTCCTATCTTTTAACCAGTTACTGAACCATGAGAGGACCTTCCTTCTCATACCATGACTGCTTACTTTGCTTTAGAGCTGTTGGTGGGCAACCTTGTCAAAGGCTTTCTGAAAGACCAAGTACACTGTATCCAATGTAATTATATTATGGTTGCTATTATCAAACAATTCAGCTTTATTCACCTCTTGGATCAGACCTCATGCTTCACTTAGGTCTAAATCAAGAATTGCTTCTTTCCTTGTGGGTTCCAGGACTAGCTGCTCCAAGAAGCTGTCATTTATGATGTCTAGAAACTTTATCTCAGCATCCCATTCTGAAGCAACATGTACCTAGTGTGACATTTCCCAGGGTACAATCTGGACTGATAAACAGCTGTGTCCCTTCAATTCTCTAACTGGGGGTGCCTTTTACACTGCTTTCCCGTGAAAGCTATTACTCCTGGTGTCTTCACAAGCAGCCCCTAGCATGTAAATCACTCCCAGTTCAACTGTGAGAGTGTTCTGGCCAGCCAATCATGAATTATACTATAGGGTAACACCAGCAAATTTCCAGTCCCAGACATAGTTCTCCAGCTGAGGCCTAACCAGTGCTGAGTAGAGCGGTACTATCACCTCCCACGACTTGCCTCTGTTAATGCAACCTAAAATTGCATTTTCTTTTTTGCAACAGCATTGCATTGCTGACTCATGTTGAGATTGTGATCCACCACAACTCCCAGCTCCCTGCTCTTCCTCCAGGTACAGCCTGGGAAGTTAATTGGCCCACCTACCTACCTTAGCACTTTCATGCCTTGTGTGAGGTGCTCACATAGGATTGACCTCAATTAGCTATTCTGAAGTAAACACTATTTGGTCTTTGTCTCTGCTGTGATTTTACTGCAAGATAGTTCTGTCAGTGTAACAATATGTAAAATGCTTTGCATTGAAGACATAGCCTGATGAGACTGGAACATGGATGAGGGCAATTTGGCTGAGGTTCAGTTATAACAGAGTGCCGGCACTGATGTAGTTAAGGTTGAGTATCACTCTCTGTTAAAAGGTGGGCTAACCTAAGGACTCTAAAATCTAGATGCTTAATCAGGTTGTCTTGACATTTGCTGTTCTTCATGGGGATGCAGGGTAAGATTAATAGTCCAAATTGGGGATCAACTGTGCAAAGGTTCATGAAATAGAATCCCCCCAAAATATCATTTTACACACCAACTCATTTTTTAACTTTTTTGGTGCACACCTGGAGTTCAAACTATGACTCTAATCATCCCCCCAACTGATCTCAGTCATTCAGCATTTTCCTCAGCCAGTGCATGGCACCCACTGTCCATTTGGATAAGCTATATTTTAAAAGTTATTAATCTTTGTCATAACCATACAGCTAAGGGTAGCCTAGAATTCCTCCTTACCTGTAAGGGGTTAAGAAGCTCAAATAACCTGGTTGGCACCTGACCAAAAGGACCAATGGGGAAAGAAGTTACTTTCAAATCTGGGGGTGGGGGTGGGGGTGGGGGTGAGGGTGAGGCTTTGTTTTTGCTCTTTGTTTGTGTGCTCTCTCTCGGGACTGAGAAGGGCCAGGCAGAAATCCATCTCCTCCAAACTATCCTGAACTAGTCTCTAATATTACAAAAATAGTAAGTAAAGCCAGGCAAGGCGTGTTAGGTTATTTTTTGTTTTAGCTTGTGAATTTTCCTTTTGCTAGAGGGAGGTTTATTCCTGTTTTTTGTAACTTTGAAACTAAGCCTAGAGGGAGTTCCTCTATGTTTTTGAATCTTTTGTTACCCTGTAAAGCTACCTTCCATCCTGATTTTACAGAGGTGATTCTTTTACCTTTTCTTTAAATAAAATTATTCTTTTAAGAACCTGATTGATTTTCAATGTCCTAAAGACCCAGGGGTTTGAGTCTGTGCTCACTTTGTAACCAATTGGTGAGGATATTATTCTCAAGCCTCCCCAGGACAGGGGGTGTAAGGGCTTGGGGGGATATTTGAGGGGAGATAGGGCTCCAAGTGACCCTCCCTGAATGTTTGTTTAAATCACGTGGTAGTGGCAGCACTACCAAGGGCAAAGAAGGAATTTGTGCCTTTAGGAATTTTTTAACCTAAAATGGTAAAAATAAGCTTAGGGGGTCTTTCATGCAGGTCCCCACATCTGTACCCCAGAGTTCAGAGTGGGGAGGGAACCCTGACAACCTTAGAGTTTAGAACTCTAGATCAGAGCGGAATGAACTGCCAGACTAAAGAGACTGAAGTGTGCATGAAAAACTGAAAATTTCTGTGGAACATTTAGATAAAAAATGAAACTTTTTTGTTTTTATTGAAAAATTTCAAGTGAAACTATATTATTTGTATGAGCTGTACAGTTAAGTGCCCTTTTCATCCAAATCTACTTTTACAAGAATCATTGTTGTGTATGCATCTCCATGAGCCACCAGTATGATTACTCCAAGAACCTCCCGAGAGTCTGAATGAAAGGTGCATTCTGTAGAATGCATACAAAGCACTCCCACTGTGGGGTAGGAGGAAAAAGGAAGGTCTCTGGCAGCACCTCATTTGTGATCTCCATAGTTAGGCAAAAGTTTCTGGTTGCCGTTGAATCCATCCACACACCACAATGAAAGGACTCCCCCTTCACATCTTTTTTATTTTTTGATCCCTTTTCCTACAAATGCAGGATCCTCTATGCTCTATGCCTCTCGTTGAGATGGTTTTATTTTGTAGGAAGAGAGTTAAATTGACGGGAAGAGCATTGTAGTGTGTACACCTCCACTGTTTTGTCAACAAAAGCTTCCTTTTGCTGACCAAACTGTGTAGTGTAGACAAGACCTTATGGTATGTCTATACTTAAAATGCTATTGCAGCACAGTTGTGCTGCTGTAGTGCTTCATAGTCGACACTCACTACAGTGAGAGAACGGGTTCTCCCATCACTGTAGCTAATCCACAACTCAGTCAGTGGCAGGGTTGAAGGAGGGAAGACTGGTGGGTGAAAGGGAAGAGAGGGTTTCTGTCCAGATTGCATACATTTTCCCTTTGTAAAAGTGGCTGAGATTCAGGGTCAGGAAGTGTTGGGATGACAGAAAAAGTATGAAAAAAGAGTAAAGGCAGAAAAGACAGTATATTTCTGGCACTTATAAGATAAGTATATTTCTAAAATCACCTTTGTCCTAGTATCATAATTCATTTATTTTATATAATTCACAAGAATTAAAAGGTTTTTTGTCTAAATTCTATTCAAAACTGATGGACACACTTAACAAATCTAAACATGGGAACATGACATACTTGTGCAAAGACTTATTAAAAAAGAATTGTGTGCACATGAGTGTTATGGTGCAAAAGGTGAAGACGCCATAAAGCCATCTGTATCAAATGCAATACATGCAACAAAGAATTCAACATGAACCCACCGTATGA
The DNA here is from genome assembly GCF_011386835.1 of Chrysemys picta bellii. Taxonomy (NCBI): domain Eukaryota; kingdom Metazoa; phylum Chordata; order Testudines; family Emydidae; genus Chrysemys; species Chrysemys picta. Next base: position 24,461 of record NW_027052864.1, read on the forward strand.
ACTACATGTGGTCACTATTAGCCAAACTGCATTTGATAGATGACTGGATATCCCATTTGAAGGGCTGCTAAAAAAGAGGACATACTTGGTATTGTTGTTGTTGTTTAGTATTTATGTTTCAGTAGCACATAGAGGCCAACCAGGTCAGGGACTCCATTGTGCTAGGTGCTGCACATAGTCAATAAATGACAATCCCTCCCCCAAAGACATTACAATTTAAATAGGCAAGATATAACAGGTAGATGAGATAAACTAGTGCAGGGGTGGCCAACCTGAGCCTGAGAAGGAGCCAGAATTTACCAATGTACATTGCCAAAGAGCCACAGTAATACGTCAGCAGCCCCCCATCAGCTCCCACCCCCACTCCCAGCGGCTCCCACCCACCGGCAGTCCTGCCAATTAGCGCCTCCCCCTCCCTCCCAATCAGCTGTTTTGTGGCATGCAGGAGGCTCTGGGGAGGAAAGAGGGGAGGAGCGAGGTCACTGCAGGCTCAGGGATGGGGTGGGGGCAGAGCCTGTGGCAGAGCCAGGGGTTGAGCAGTGAGCACCCTCCGGCACATTGGAAAGATGGCGCCTGTAGCTCCAGCCCTGGAGTCGGTGCCTATACAAGGAGCCGCATATTAACTTCAGAACAGCCACATGTGGCTCCGGAGCCACAGGTTGGCCACCCCTGAACTAGTCGGTTGGGGATGGGGAGACAGGGTAACAAAATCAACAATAGACTAATTAATCAACAAACACTGCACTTTTAGAGAATCGACTAGATGCATATCATTGAAATAACTGGACTAACATTCCGATTTTTGACTTGGAACTACACTTACTGGGATTATGGCTAGACATGGTCCTGAACTATTCCTGTCACTATTGCATATTTCCCATATAATCTTGGCGGTAAGTCGGATAGGGCAAAACTTTCAAAAATGGGTTCTAATTGTTTGGGTGTCTAACATTAGACCTTAGATCTGATTTTCAGAAGCGCCCAAGCACTTGCAGCTCCCACTGACTTTCAAGGTATGTCTTCAGTGCAGATCTAGCCTGGAGTTTTACTCGGGTGGTGTCCCAACCCCACTCCCATGCACACACAAGTCCCACTCACTAGAGTTTATTGGTCCTTTCTACCGGCACGGCTGGGGGTGTGGGATAGTGCACCGGCTGCACTTTCACTTGGGTTGGTATTGCAGTGAGGTCACAGGCTAAATCACTCAAGTGCTGTCTGCTGATAGTCCTCCAACGCCTTCCCACAATTCAACCCCTCATCCTGCTGTGCCCTGAAGGACAGGCAAATTGTCCTAGAAAACACTGGGAAATAGACACAGAGCAGATCAGTTTACTGCTGCATAATGCACCATGGGATATGCCCCCAGAAGTCCTCCACAGGAGAGCACGGCACCAATAAGGCCACAGGAATTCAAGGAGGGTTTCATAGTGTGACCACTCATCCCTGGGCTGAGCTAACTTGGGTGGCTCAGACCGAGGTGCTGATCTTTTTCTTCTGTTTGTACAGCACCTAGCACAATGGGGGGTCCTGGTGCATGACTCGGCTCCTGGGCACTACCCTAATACACCTAATGAATAATATACCGCGCCTAGCACAATGGGGTCCTGGTCCATCTCTGAGGCTCCTAGGCACGTCTGTAATACACCTAATAAATACTGTACAATGCCTTGGATAGTGGGGACCTGGGCCATGACCGCGGCTACCAGGCACTACCATAATATACCTAATAAATAACATAACTGCAAGGAAGACATACCTAATCTGGAGTTGTGGATTCTTGGCACCTCTGAAAATCAGACCTTAATGTTGGGCACTTAAACATCGAGGCACTCAACATTAGAGTTTCCTTTTCATAATTTGGGCTTTAACCTCAGTGTTTCAGTTTCCCCATCATTAAAATTGTGACAACAATACATTTTATTTCACTGGTGGTTGGTTAGGTTTAATCAATTAATGTTTATGAAGCATCTGAAAACCTCAGAGGGAATTAGAAGAGCACAAGTATTTTTTAATTTCATTTTGTCAATAGTTGATTTATCTTGGCAAATTGGTCAGTGTTTTAAAACATTTGATACCTTTGAGAAGCTCTGAGTTCTCCAGTTTTGGGGTCCACTGCATGTTGGCTGTCCTTTTCCAACTGAAATACTGCAAGAAAACAAGAGGAAAAATACAACATGGTTACCTAACTGACAATCTTCTCCATTTACCTTCTGAGTTGACTCAAGTGTATTTAATTTCATCCTCTCCTTTGGGATGCATAGCAAGAATCTGAGTACTAGGGAGGATTAGTTCTTTATTTTTTAGGGAATAATCTGAATTGTACAGCCTCTAACATGGAAGCCCAGGGCTTGTCTACATTAAGCCTATATTTAAGAGAAACTAGGATATATGCTAGCAGATCCCAACCGTGGTATGAGCACAAAATGTCTATATTGGGGTAATCAATTATTTTTTGTCAAGGTCCAAATTTCTTGATCAAAGTATAGTCAGATTCCAGAGAAAATACAAAAATAACAATAATGACAATAATAAGTAAATAAAAAGATTCTTCATTTTGTTCAAAAGCATCTGGCAGTCCAGATTTGGCCCACAGTCCATATATTGGCAACCCCTGGTCTATAGTGTACACCAGGCCTTGAGCACTGGCCATTTGCAGGGGCCAGTGTGGAGCAGACCAACCCCAAGGCAAGCTCCAGGACGGATTGTGTCACACAGTCTTGTTTGGTGCACCTAGGAATACATAGTAGAGGTATAGCTTGTTCCTCCTGATATGCTGGCCACATTCCAAGGGCCAGGGTTTGGGGTGGTGGAAGGGCTTGGCTTCACTTCTTCCTTGCATCCTTTCTTGTAATTTGCTGCTTTGGGGGCTAGGGGCAGGGAATGAGAAGCAAGTTTAGTCCTTACAGCCCAGGGCCTGCTATTATGGCAGGCTTTTGTGCATCTGTACAAGAAGTGAAGGTGGATCATTTAGCATCCACGCCACATGAAACATGTAACCCAATGGGTGTGCTGTGTTTCTCCTCCCACAGTCTGATGCACAGATGATATGAGTCTACTACAGCTACCAGCAAGAGAGTTACTCCTATAGCTCTTAGAAGCTGATGCTTTAAGTTCTGATGGTCTTTGATTTGATCTCCATTGATGAAACATGATAATGGTCATCATACAAGGCCTTTCACAATCCAGCTCTTCATGTCCATCTGGGAGCCATGACACAAGAAGAGAGAAAGAGAACTGAGTGTGCTACATTTATCATAACAATCTCAAGGTGTGAACAATGCTGCACTGTTCAGGTGATTGCAGGCAAAGAAATGTGGGCAGGGAACAGATAGAGGCCAAGACAGTGGCAATGATGTAAATAAGAGGAAATGTTTATCCTCACTTAGAAGACATTTCAGACAATAAAAAGGAACATTAGAGCTGTTTGGGAATTTTCCATCAAAATATTTGACAGAAAAAGTGGTTTCCACAAAACCAAATTTGACCTGGGAAAATAGAAAAAAAAATCTAAACAAAATGTGTTGGGTCAGGTCAACATTAATCTCTGTTTCTGCCACAGTGCCGCATGGGAGCTACATTTCTTCAATGTGTAGGGTTCTGTAGCTGGACTACATCTCCTGTGATGTACCACAGTCATGGAACCTCCATGATACACTGGGGCAGTTCAGCCAGCAGGAGACATGTAAAATACTGTTTTTCGATCTGCTCTAGAGAAAAAAAAACATTTTAAAAGCAGAGAAACTGCAGCTAAGATCTGTGGTCTGCAGGTCACGCTTCTGCAGCATCCTGGAACCTTGCGGCAAACTGGAAACATTTTTAATGGTTCTGTTTAGGGGAAAAGTCCCCTTTGAAACTATGATCCTAAATCAGAAAAAAACACAAACACTGAGCAGTAAGGTTACAGAGAAGGAGATACTGTTGAGTCCATTGTAGGCAGGGCCTGATCTCCTTTCATTAGTATGATCATTACTAGCTCCCGTCGTCTTGCTGAGTGTCTCTGCCAGGTGTCTCTGATTGATGGCTCTCAACACCGTCACAATTAACTTTACAGCATCATCCTTCCCATAGTAGTTGATCAGCAGGCCAGCTATGTCTGTGGGATCTGTGTCCTGCAGCCGGCCCCAGGGCGTGTTGTTTGTCCCTCCACCAAGAGGTCATTCAGCTTAATCTTGAACCTCTTCAGATCTTTGTCTATCATGTCTTCCAAAGCATTTCTCAGGTGATCTTTCACTGTCTTCATCATGCTGCCCCCTCAGACATCTGAGCAAATTGCTAGGCCATCCAGTTGGTGTTAGAAACAGCTTCTGTGCCTGCAGACAGATCTCAGGGAGATTATTTGTTCTTACAGAAAGAGATGAAATAAGCAATTAGTTCCTATGCTTGTCTCACAGCTGCTTCCACCTCTGCCCCTTCCTTTTTGCCAGCCTGGTTCCCCTCACTGATCAAAATTAAAAATCCCAAATGCTGAATCATTGGCCCTGTGAGCAGCTCCAGGAGGTAATGTGTCTCAGATGGCACGATCCTTCCAGGACCTGTCTAGTGTGCACTCTTCACCTTTCATCAGCATGGTACAGGTTGCTCCACCACTACATGGGCCCTTTTTCGGCCAGTCAGTGTGGAGGAAAATGAGGTTCCACAACTCGCTACCCCTTTTTGGGAAATTTGCTAACCACAAGAGATGGTTGAAAACCACATGTAGCCATTCCCCTGAGTTATGGTGCTTGCTAATCGGAGTGGATTCTCCTCCTTCCTTGCATGGGTTCTTATTGCAAGGCTAGGTGCCTCCACCCGAGGTGACTCCTCTCAGTTCCTGGGACACAAGGGGTGCTGTCCCTTGGGAAAATAACTATGACCTCTCTTAACCAGGAGTATAACCCTGTACACAAGATATAAAATGCAGTAAGACAAACCCAAGCAAATGAAATGCCCCACCCAAAAATAACAATGTAACCAAGAGGGACCCTACTGGGGACAGGAAACAAAGGCTTTGTAATGCTTCCTTGGGTTCCCAGCATTGTGAAGAACCTCACTACCAACTGCCCTTAGCCTCAGGAAGCCATGTCTGTGCCTGCCAGAGGGATAGGCTCCCCAGATCCACTGACCATGGACGACACATGCATTCCCATTGGGGCCTCGCCGGCCCAGCTGTCCATCTGCAGTTAAGTGATAGACACACTCCAAATCTGCAGCCCCTCGAGCCTCTCCTTGGAGTACCCAGTCCCTGGTCCACTGGACATTCTCAGAATTCACAGATCAACTGCTTCCAAAGCAACAGTACAGCCCAGTTTACCAGCTTCACCTCTGATCACGGCTCCGCTCAACACACTGCACTTAGATATGTTTATAGTGAAAACTAGAAAAAGTTTATTTAACAAAGCAGAGATTCCAGGGATAGCAAGTAGAAATATTGGAAACAAATAGTTACATATAAAACAAAATCATAACGCACATTCTGGAACTTAGGCTTACTTAACAAGATACTCTCCTGTCAATAACGTTTAGCTCACCCAAAGTCTTTGTCACAGTGCTTAACAGCCCTGGTTGGCTGTGATGCATGGTGGCAGCTTGTCCGCTCAGTGAAAGACACAGGGTATGCCTCTACCTCCAGTATCAGTCACAAGACAAACACATTCATGCGTACACTGGTGGTTCGTCAGATAAACCCTTTATGAATGGTGGCTGTGGACAAAGAAGGTCTTCATCCAGGGCCCTAATTGAGAAAGTACTCACGGCACTGCAAGAAATAAACACAGCAGAAGTAGAAGCCAGTGTTGTGATGTTTGTTGACAGGTGTCAATTGTCGGTTCCTTTAGAAGAAACCAGAATGCTATCATCAATGCAATTTATAAAGAGTTTTGGAGGATCAGATTGAGAGGCAATAAATTGACTTTGCAATGTATTCCATCACATGTTGGCATATATGGGAGTGAGATAGCTGATAACTGGCAAAAACTGGAAGATCGGAAATTCAGATGCCAAGGACAATGGTTGAGGATATTGACACCCTATCAAAGTAAATATTAGTTGAAATAAATGATCCTTTTATCCAAAAGATAAATGATTCTCTGATATCAAAGCATCTCAGAAAGTAACATCCCCACAATCACGAGAGTGCAGACAGGGCATCCTGCAGGAAGGCAAATCTATAGATGGGACCAAGATATATCTAGTCTGCAAGATGTGCCAGGACCAGGCTTTCAAACCTGCCCACACTTTTGAATGTAACATTGTAAGGAAAGCTATGATCTTCAGAATTGGCTTCTTGGATCAAGCCCTTACAAAAGACCCTGTAAGAGTCACAGAATACATTCTTGAACTTCCTGGCTTAATATGATTACCAAAGGTGACCTGATATGGGACTTCATGGCTTGATATGGAACAAGAAAAGAACAACCTACAGAAATTTGATAGAGGGGTTTTTTGGTCTAGCAGACAAAGGTATAACATGATCCAAAGGCTGGAAGTTAAAGCTAGATAAATTCAGACTAGAGGTAAGGTACACATGTTTAACTTCCCAAGGGTTGTGATGGACTGTGATGGATTCTCCATTACTGGCAATTTTTACATCAAGTTTGGATGTTTTTCTAAAAAGTCTGCTCTAATTCTCAACAACTTTTGGACTTGACAAGAATTGTATTCAAAGCTGTGGATAAATTCTTTCTACAACTAACCACCCCTCCCGCTGTGGTATGTGTGTGTGTGGGGTCAAACAGCTGGAGGCAGGGGCAGGAGAGGGGCTGAGGAGCAAAATCTGGGATGGAGGGTAGGAGTTGGGGTTCAACCCAGGGGGGAGGTGCTGCCAGAAGAAATAAATGATCTGGGGGTTCTTTTTATGTGCCTTTTTGTTCCTGAGCCTTTATGGTGCAGTAGGCCCAGATCCACAAAAGTAGGAGCCTAAATCCCTGAGTGAATCTGGCCCTAGCAGTCTCATTCTTTTGCTGTTACCTCTCACAAAGAATTCATATACCTAAGGCCATTCCTACACTACAAACATATGTTAACTCAAGTTACATGAGCATACAGGTGCTGTAGTTAGTATGTCACTTCTATGCCTGCCTGCTTGGTGCCTTTTGTCGGTGGTGAGTGTACTCCCCAGGAGCACTTGTATTGGTTCAGAGTGTGGTGCACCATGCGTGTGTAACAACCATCCATCACAATTTGCTACTTCTCACCTTTGTCATTCTCTAGTCTAGGGGTAGCAAATTGTGATGGATGGCTGCATTACATGCTGGCTCCTGGCAGGAGGCGACAGTTTTTAAACTGTGGGGTGTGTCCCTGTAGGGAGGTGCACCCCAAAGTTTGAAAACCTCTGTGCTAAATAGAGGGCAGAATTCTGGGGGGGACATGAGCCAGTGAGCCCCCCCCCCACAATGCACTGCCTCCGGGGGGGATAAATATGCTTGCTTGCCCCGGGTGCTACAATGCTTAATTATGGCTCTGGTGTAGCACTTACATGAGCCATTGTAAGTGATATTTAGTTTGAATAAGGTTTGAAGAATATGTTCCCTAAGGTTTAACTGGATTGCTATGGAATTTCACTGTGGGAAGGAGCACGATGTCACAGTGCTCTCAACTACATTACTTTCATGGAATCCATTTTGTAAGTGAGGAATAGAGAAAAATGAAGAGAAAAATCAAATGCTGCTTCATTATGGATTGGCACTGAGTGGTATGAGGAGAGAAACAGAGAGAAGGTTCTTGTAAATCAAATAATATGATGTTTTATTGGTTAATAGTATCAAAGTTAAGTTATAGACAGTTAATGGCACATTATAAGAGGCACTACCTGTAGGAAATTCTCTCTCCCTTGGCTCTGAATCTTGCTGAGTTGCAGATTCCTGCTCCAGAGTTAAACCATCCTTCTCCCCTGGTGCTGGGGCTCCTTGAGTCTCTCGTTTCTGCTCCTGATTTACACCAACTTTCACCCCCAACTTTGGGGCTTGTGGAGTCTGTGATTCCTGCCCCTGATTTACACCATCTAGCAAGGAAAACAGAGAGGAAAGAATCCATTCTTAGTCGATGCAGCATATTTATCTTCCTCCTGCTGTGTGAGACTGTTAATTGCAGGAGGCTCAGCTGGATGGGAACAGGAGAGGCCTGTATAAAGGCCAGGAGCTGAGAGCACCTGGGGGCTACAGGGAAGTAGTCTGCAATCACTCCTTGGGGAAAAAAGGGGTCCGTGCTTGGGTAACCCAGAGGAGGGGAAGACAGCAAGGTATTGGATAGTGTGTACTTTGGCTGCTGATGAAAGGGCCACGAACTGGAACCCAGAGTAGAGGGCAGGGTTCCCCTACCAGCTACTGGAGGAGTGGTACAGATCAGGCAGTGGAGTGTGGCCTGCCTGGGACAGTTTGCCCTGGAAGACTTTGAAGGAGGAAGGTGGAAATATGCCTAGTGATCTGGCCGGAGGGCCACGTCATGAAGAGGAAGCACACCGACTCGCAGAGAGTGAAAAAGAGAGAGAGAGAGTTAGCCCCGGTCTATACTACGGGGGGGATCGACTTCAGCTATGCTATTGACGTAGCTGAAGTCGGCATATCTTAGGTCGACTTACCTCGCCGTGAGGACGGCAGCGAGTCGACCGCTGCCGCTCCCCCGTCGACTCCGCTTCCACCTCTCACGAGCTGGAGTTCCGGAGTCAACGGGGAGCGTCTAGATGAGACGTGATAAATTGATCCCCGATAGATTGATCCCTACGTGCCGATCTGGCAGGTAGTGAAGACCTGCCCCTAATCCCCAGAGTGGCCAGAAGGAGGAACTAACTGTGGTGAGTAGACCCTTTGACAATTTAAAACAAACAAAACAGGAAAATTCAATGATAAGATTCACTTAGTAATTTTATCTCAACCACATCGAACATGGTGTAACTTTTTAAACAGTCTAAATGTTACACATTCATAATTTTCAATTTATTCAGTTTTACAAAATCGGCAAATTAACACTGCAGTGTGAGCCATAATTTCAGAATGTTCTGACTTTGCACAGAACAATTTGTAATTGATTTTGCCTTTGTACTTATTTTTTTTTAATCTGCAAAGACAAAGGAACATTTTGTATTGCATCCTCTTCGGCTGATCTTAAAAGATTAAATTTAACAGAACTGTAACAGAATAAATGTTAAATCAAGTACAGATGGGAGGGAAATAAGAGTGTGCAGGTGTTGGGTGGTGTTGGTGACTTGATAGTGTTGGTGTTGCGTCTGGTCGTCCCTTCTGGCCTTAACCTCTCTGACTCTAAATAAGAGGTAATACCTTTGGGAAGGTCTGTCTCCTCCAGTTCAGGGTCTCGCTGAGTTGCTGATTCCTGCTTCCAGTTTAAATCATCTTTCTGCCTGAGCTCTGGGTCTTGCTGAATCTCTGATTCCAGCCTCTGATTTAAACCATCTTCCTCCCCTGGATCTGGAGGAGTCTCTGATTCCTGATGCAGATTTAAGATATCTAGCAAATAAATAAATAAATAAATAAATTATATGTATATAAGTACTTAACATACGATTCTCCTCCTTCCCTTTCTCGCTGGACATTAATTTATTTATTTTCTCAGTCAAATATTTGAGCTTCAATACAACAGTCCCACAGCACTGAGGAGACAGAAGTCTTCTTGATTTGTAACCACGGTAATAGGTAATATTGTATAAAAATGTTGGTGGGAGCCAGTAGGTGCAGACAAGATATGTCCCAGGACAAGTTTTTGGGAAAAAAACCCAGAAACCAAAATTTGGAAATATTGCTGTAGTGCCTCATTGTAGATTCAATGTCTCTAACTTCCATCCTCATCTATAGGCTGGGCTAACTACATCTCCCAGGATGCACCATGCCTCCTATCTTGATGAGGAAGACAGAGTATCATGGGAGTTAAGAGCTGTTCTACAATGAAAACTTGCATCAGTACAGATACATCTCTCAGTGGTGTGAAAAATTCATATCATCTGAGAGACACAGCTATGCCGACCTAACCCCTGGTGTAGACAGTGCTAGGTCAAGGCAAGAATTCTGCCATCAATCTAGCTATCACCTCTTGGGGGGTGGGGGTGGATGAACTACAGTGATGGGAGAACCCGTTCTTTTGCTGCAGTGAGTGTCTACTCTGAAACACTGCAGCAGCACAACTGTGCCACTGTAGCATTTCAAATGTAGACATACCCTAAGTCTGGTTTAGGGCCTCTCTGTATTGTCAAGATATCTATATTCTATATTCAGTATGTGGCTGGGCTTGCCAGGCCCTACATTCAACTTAATGACCTCCGTTTGTCTGTCTTTAATGGGATAACTTTTGAACACTGCGGCTGATCAAGTCTGAAATTTCAGGGATGTTCTAGGCATCAGTTGGACAGGAAGCTATTGATTTTGAGGGCAATGAGAAAACGATACATGAGGTATGTCTGCACAACTAGGTACCCGTGGCTGGCCCATGCCAGCTGACTCAGTCTCACCGTGTTCAGGCTGTGGAGCTATTTCACTGCTGTGTAGACTTCTGGGCTCAGTCTTGAGCTCTGGGACCCTCCCACCTCCAGCCCAGAAGTCTACACTACAGTTAAATAGCCCCACAGCCTCAGCCCCACAAGCCTGAGTCAGCTAGCACAGGCCATTTTTGGTGTGTAGACATACTCATGGAGTCCCTGTCATCCGTCTAGCAGAGCCACAGCTTCAAGCCCTTCTGTAATTGTCTATAGATAAAGAACTGGTTGATTCCATTAACACCTTCCAGCATCAGAACACCCCTGTTCATCTCTCCCCATCCTCCCAATCGAGTTTAACATGTTCACACCCTGAATGAGTTTGCTCCCAGATAGCAAGAAGACAAATAAGAATGGATGGGCGAGAATGGGGGAGGCACACAGAGCACCTGGTATACAGGGGATGGAGGAATGGGACACCTCAAGCATGTGGGAAAGGGGTAATGGGGTGCACACACACCTTGACAGGGGGACACAGTGGTGACGGGTTGCAAGGAGTCCTTGAACTAGAGGGGGATGGGTGGGGGCACCCAGGGAGCTTGTTGAGAGAATAGAGGGCTGAGAGGAGCCTGTGGGGGAGCAGTGAGCTTGGCCCACAGAGACTAACACAAAGCCACTTATACCCATTTTGTGACCAATGTAGACTTGAAGTTGAACTTCCAACATCATTTACATCTCCAGAGAGTCCATGAGAATTTTGCCTGCTCAGTCCAGCCTATACTTTTGCTGAGTTTAATCATTTACTTATTCAAAGTTTAAATCATAATAGAATCAACCACATTTCTGGCTTTAGGAACCGATCCTGCAGGCACTCATTGAAGTCTATGGAGTTATTCTAGAGTAAGGGCATGGCTACACTTGCAGATGTAGAGCGCTGTGAGTTAAACCAGAGAGCAGTGCATTGTGGTAGCTATCCCAGCCTGCAAATGGCTGCAATGTGCTTTTCAAATGAGGGGGGTGGGGTGGAGTGTGACAGGGAGTGTATTGTGTATATCTGTGGGAGAGAGAGTGGGGTTTTGGGGGGGCCGAGAGCATGTCAGCATGCTGTCTTGTAAGTTCAGACAGCAACAGACCCCTCTCCCCCTTGCGCCTCTCTCTCTCACACAGCATTCCACAGTAATGGTTGCTTTGTCTCGGAGCAGATAAGCAGCCGGCTGTCAGAAACGGAGCTTTCAAAGGGCATATCGGCATTCCTGCAGTGATTCCAAAACAATGACAAGAGTGGCCACTCGACTTAAGGGGATTATGGGACGTTTCCAGAGGCTGATTAGAGTGCAGTAATGCAACACCTCGTTCACACTGACGCCCCGGCGTTCCAGCCGACATGCACCAAGCATTAATCTTCTCACTGAGGTGGAGTACCAGACGCGCTCTAGCCCTGGAGTCAGAGCGCTCTACGTGCCTTGCCAGTGTGGATGGGTAGTGAGCTAGGGCGCCCGGGGCTGCTTTAATGCGCTCTAACTCGCAAGTGTAGCCAAGCCCTTAGATTGGTGTAGCTGACTGCAGAATTTGACAAATTGTATGCAGAACTGATTTCTCCCGTGGTTCAGTCCATCTCAGGAAAAGGACATTCTGCTTGATCTTGTTTCAATATACAATTAAATTAAAATAAATATGTTTTTTGCAGTTCAGCTAGTGAACTGAAGCACAATGTTAACCTTCTCAATAGAGAGCCACCTCAAAATGAGAGGATTCTTTGGGAATAAAACATTTTCAGAGAACTGCTAGAGAGAAGTTAAGGCCAATCAAGTACCAATATAAAATCCTGTGGGCCAAGCTGCATCGCCTAGACAGTAACCAAACTCCTTTTTTTATTTGCTAGAAAGCTCAGACTTCAAGAAGTCAAAAGAGTAAAAAAAAAAAAAAAAAAAAAAAAATTCCTATGAGATCAACCAGACTTTATTATTGAAACACTGAAAAGATCCTAGAAGAGCCATCAACTAGAGGAATTACCCAAATTTGAACTCAGATCTGACATTCGGTTCTCTAAAATATACCTTCATTTGCGGAAGCTAATGTCTTTTCTCCATCATAACAGGGAACAGCAAAGAGTTTCTTCCTTTTGTGCAATATTCTTGTAGTTCCAGCTGTGTGTATCCCAGTAACACCCAGAGCAGAATCTATATATAAACAGATATGAAGCATTTATTAGCACACTTACACTTCAAGTTTATTAATTTCCCAACAAACAACCTAAACTCTGCCCTGTAGTGATGCTACGCTTTACAATTATGATTAAGTGTATAAGTATCTGTGGTCCCACCCTAGATTACACTGATTTTTAAAGACACATTAGATTGTTTCATTATTTTCCTCATCATGTCACTACAGAGTAGAGTTAAGATGATTCAAGTGCCCAACGGCATTTCTAGAAATTAACATGTTTGGATTTCTTTTAAGTTTAACCTTTAACTCTGAATGTCCTGGATTTGTCATGCTTAGTGGGGATAGGAGGGATAATCACACACTCTCTATAATGTTTTGTCAACTAACTTAAGAATCATCTTAACATACTTTTTACCTAGGAATTTCCTTGAGTTCTGTGGGTTTATTTAAATTAAAGATTTAATTCATGAAACATAAACAAGAAACCCAAATGGACTGTTACCATGTGATATTTCTAATAATTTGAAGATATGTAATATTAACCTGATTTTGTATTTGTTTTTAGGGCCAGAGTCACCAGTACATGACAGCTGCTTTACCCCACTCCGGAGAAGTACAAAACAGCCAGAGGATCCTGGCCAGTTTACCTCTTTCTGTCCTACATTTCCCTGCACATCAACCACTGAGTTGCCCTCTGTTGTCTTCTTTGCTGAGTAGATCAGGGTGTTGGGATGTTTTTTAGGATTAATTATCCTTTTTTTCTATTGGTCTATTGTTCATTAAAACTGAAAGATTGTTTTTTAGCAGAGGCTGAAGAATGTTATTCTGCACAGAATTCCATGCAGCAGTACCATCTTCCAAAATGGCTGCCATCTCCCATTATTTTCAATGAGAATGAGGCAACAGGTGACCTCAGTTAAGATGCATCATAAGAACATAAGAATGGCCATACTGGGTCAGACCAAAGGTCCACCTAGCCCAGTATCCTGTCTTCCGACAGTGGCCAGTGCCAGGTGCCCCAGAGGGAATGAACAGAACAGGGAATCATCAAGTGATCCATCCCCTGTTGCTCATTCCCAGCTTCTGGCAAAACAGAGGCTAAGGACAACATCCCTGCTCATCCTGGTTAATAGACATTGATGGACCTATCCTCCATGAATTTATCTAGTTCTTTTTTGAACCTTTTTATGGTCTTGGCCTTCACAACATCCTCTGGCAAGGAGTTCCGCAGGTTGACTGTGTATTGTGTGATAAAGTACTTCCTTTTATTTGTTTTAAACCTGCTGCCTATTAATTTCACTTGGTGGTCCCCTAGTTCCTGTGTTATGAGAAGGAGTAAATAACACTTCCTTATTTACTTTCTCTACACCAGTCATAATGTTATAGACCTGAATCATATCTCCCCTTAGCTGCCTATTTTCCATCATGGTCAATGGAAGCAATGAGTGTGAAACTAAGGTGCCATCAGGGAAGATGGTTTCCCCCTATGTTCTTATGTGCACCTGGACATCTAAAAGTAGCCAGAATCTTCACCCATACTGAGAACAATAGGAAATGGCAGACATTTTGAAAGAGGGCAATTCTATGAGGCATTCTCTGTAGAACACAATTTTGTCAGCACTTGCTGAAAAAAATCTTTCACTTATGACAAACAATGGAAAAAAACCCACCATTAATCTTCAAACATTCTTCAAATGCAACCAATACATGAGATTTCAGTATACAGGAAGTTTGAAGAATCTGTCGTTCTATTACTGGGCTCAATTGGGACCAAAAAATGGTCTGATACAGAGTCCTAAATTTCTTAATAGACCTGTTTGTTTTTTCCTTGTTTAACTCAAAGTAATTAATGAAATAACTTTTCTACTCTCAAAAAAATCATTCCTGTCCAGAGAGGTAGTGTTGTAATGTTGCGGAGGATTTGCTGTATTCTCCATACAGAACTAAGTGGAAAATTCAAAGTGCAAAATTCAAATAAAAATTCAAATCAATCTTATCTATGGAGCCATGACTAGTAATAGGGACTGAAAAGTATTTAGTTACAAAGTGCATTTAGTAATGGGAGAATTGCCGTGTGCTCTCAATCTCCTTCCAGGGGGAATTTTGTTTGGTGCTCGTATATCAAAGTGTTAAGTGCCTTATATAAAAATAGAGGGAGGGAGTTCCAGAGTGAGTTTTTTGAGCCCACTTTTTTCTTAAGCATGTGTAGGACAGCTCATGGGACATGGATATATGGACTTGATTTTGGTGCTCATATAATGGATTTGTGGTATACTGTTAGGAAAAGGGGCAGCTCGGTAACTATGCAAACAATTTGTGATATTTTAAAATATTACAAAGTAGGATGACATTCTGAGCATGCCTTTATATTGAGAATATTGTCCTATAGTGATGTCGGTTACATTTTATAAAGTGTACCTGAGCACTAGAAAGACATTTTAAAATTTAACAAAATGCCTAAACAAGTAAGTAAGTAAATAAATAAAGGAAAATAGGTGCAAGGGGCAACAAAGAAGAGGCTGATAGAGCAAATCAAGCTAGAGTGTCTATTGGGACTGATGTGCTTTTAAGAGTGGTGACTGTGTAATTTCTTGTGGTGTGAAGCAATGGAGAAAAAGTTCAGATATCACCAGAAATTTACTGGTACACAGAAATTAGATCAAGACCCTTTTTATTCAAGACTTTTTTAAAAACGGTTTCAGCTTTTCTTCTGGTGCAAAGAACCCCTGTAAAATAGGACCCACGAATACAACAGACAAGGAAAAAGAAGGTTCAAATGACAATAAAAGCTGTGCTATCCGGCACTTTACTAACCGGAAAGCTCGAGAAACCGGCATTTCTGATATCCATTAAAAGTCGGGTTGGCTCACTACCGCGTGGCTCCCTGGAAGTGGCGACATGTCCCTGCTGCTCCTAGGCAGAGGAACAGCCAAAGGGGCTCTGTGTGCTGTCCCTGCCCTGCCCAGAGCACTGGCTCCACAGCTCCTATTGGCTGGGAACTGATCCCAATGGGAGCTGTGGAAGTGGCGCCTGTGGGCGGAGCCAGCGTGCAGAGCTGCCTGGCCATGCCTCCACCTAGGAGCAGCAGAGACATGTCATCGCTTGCGGGGAGCTGCACCAGCCGTATCCAGGACCCTGAAACACCTCCTGAGCCCCAAACCTCCTGCACTCAAACTCCCTCCCAGACCCCATGCCCCGCATCCCCTCCCACACTCCAACCCCCAGCCCTGAGCCCCCTCCTGCACCCCAACTCCCTCCCTCCATTGCTAAGTATAACTCTTAGTTAACAGGATTTTTTGACTAACCAGCACCCACCCCCCATTCCACCAACATGCCGGATAACACAGCTTTTTACTGTACTGGTGATTTGATCAAAGAGCTGGCCATAGAAAAGGTGCCATGAGACAAAGCTATGGACTGCACTATCCCCATGCTCACCATGAGTGATAGGACTCTCAAAAACTGAGGGATGCTTTGCAGACGGTTAGTGGGTGGGAGTCCTTTAGTGACAAATTTATAAGGGAAAATGGTATCTGTGACTAGCTCCCTATTTTTAACCGCTGAAGCAGACAGTACAAGGAGCATGGATGTAAAGTGGAGGGGACATTGTTTACTTTGTTTTACGATAGGGGATACAGTAATGTTCCTGAAGGCAAAGGAAAATGAGCCAGAAAGAGGCAGGGTATAATAAATGGATGAACAGAAATGTGAAGTTGTGCAAATAGGGTTAGGGTCATTGGGACACACCGATGGTTTAGAGGAAGACAGTAGAAAAGACAAATCAGTCAGTGACACGGTTGAAGGAGGAAAGAATGGTGAATGAAAGGGAAGAAGAAGAAAGGGTTTCTGTCCAGATTGCATACATTTTCACTTTGTAAAAGTGGCTGAGATTCAGGGTCAGGAAATGATTGGATGGCAGAGAAAGTAGGAGAAAAGAGTAAAGGCAGAAAAGACAGTATGTTTGTGGCACACATAAGATAAGTATATTTCTAATATCCCCTTTGTCCTAGTATCATAATCCATTAATTTTATATAATTCACAAGTATTAAAAGGTTTTCTGTCAAAACTGATGGAGACACTTAACAAAACTAAACATTGGAACATGCTGTGCAAAGACTTAGAAAATAGAATTGTGTGCACGTGTGTGTTATGGTGCAAAGGGTGAAGACACCAGAAAGCCATCGGTATCAAGTGGAATAGATGCAAGAAAGAATTCAATATGAACCCCCCGGATGAACTCCATGTTGTCGCTACTAGCCAAACTGCATCTGATAGAAAACTGGATATCCCATTCAAAAGGCTGCTAAAAAAGAGGACATGCTTGGTATTATTATTGTTGTTTAGAATTATGTTGCAGTAGCACTTAGAGGCCAACCAGCTCAGGGACCCCATTGTGCTGGGGGCTGCAGATAGTCAGTAAATGACAATCCCTCCCCCAAAGACATTGCAATTTAAACAGACAAGATATAGCAGGTAGATAAGACAAACTAGTGGGTCAGGGATGGGAAGACAGGGTAACAAAATTAACAGTAGACTAATCAATCAACAAAGACTGTATTTTTAGAGAATCGACTAGATGTATATCATTGAAATAACTGGATTAACATTCTGCTTTTTGACTTGGAACTACACCTACTGGGATTATGGCTAGACATGGTCCTGAACTATTCCTGTTGCTATTGCATATTTCCCATATAATCTTGGCGGTAAGTCGGGTAGGGCAAAACTTTCAAAAATGGGTTCTAATTGTTTGGGTGTCTAACATTAGACCTTAGATCTGATTTTCAGAAGCGCCCAAGCACTTGCAGCTCCCACTGACTTTCAAGGTATGTCTTCACTGCAGATTTAGCCTGGAGTTTTACTCGGGTGGTGTCCCAACCCCACTCCCATGCACACACAAGTCCCACTCAC
Organism: Chrysemys picta bellii; assembly: GCF_011386835.1. NCBI lineage: Eukaryota > Metazoa > Chordata > Testudines > Emydidae > Chrysemys > Chrysemys picta. The sequence goes on from NW_027052864.1 coordinate 41,935, forward strand.
TAGAGTTTATTGGTCCTTTCTCCCGACATGGCTGGGGGTGTGGGATAGTGCACCGGCTGCACTTTCACTTGGGTTGGTATTGCAGTGAGGTCACAGGCTAAATCACTCAAGTGCTGTCTGCTGATAGTCCTCCAACGCCTTCCCACAATTCAACCCCTCATCCTGCTGTGCCCTGAAGGACAGGCAAATTGTCCTACAAAACATTGGGAAATAGACACAGAGCAGCTCAGTTTACTGCTGTGCAATGCACCATGGGATATGCCCCCAGAAGTCATTGTGATGTACACAGAAGGGCACGGCACCAATAAGGCCACAGGAATTCAAGGAGGGCTTCATAGTGTGACCACTCATCCCTGGGCTAAGCTAACTTGGGTGGCTCAGACCCAGGTGCTGATCTTTTTCTTCTGTTTGTACAGCACCTAGCACAATGGGGGGTCCTGGTGCATGAATTGGCTCCAGGGCACTACCCTAATACACCTTATGAATAATATACCGCGCCTAGCACAATGGGGTCCTGGTCCATCTCTGAGGCTCCTAGGCACGTCTGTAATACACCTAATAAATACTGTACAATGCCTTGGCTAGTGGGAACCTTGGCCATGGCTAGGGCTACCAGGCACTACCATAATATACTTAATAAATAACATAACTTCAAGGAAGACATACCTAATCTGGAGTTGTGGATTCTTGGCACCTCTGAAAATCAGACCTTAATATTGGGCACTTCAATATCAAGGCACTCAACATTAGAGTTTCCTTTTCAAAATTTGGGCTTTAACCTCAGTGTTTCAGTTTCCCCATCATTAAAATGGTGACACCAATACATTCTTATTTCACTGGGGGTTGGTTAGGTTTAATCAGTTAATGTTTAGGAAGCATCCGAAAACCTCAGAGGGAAGGCACTAGAAGAGTGCAAGCAGTAGGGTAGCTAGGGGGGTAGCAGGGGGAGTGGCCGCTCCCCCACTGAGCACATTGTCAAAAGTGGTGACTTAGGCGCCGACTCCCTGGGTGCTCTTTAGTACTTAGTGTACCTTTTTATATGGCTGTGCTTGCTTCTTATTCCTCTGTGGCCATAGACGAGCTATCCTTTGTGCATCAACTAGGTCCCATAGTATCCTCCTGTGATGGATCAGGGCTAGATCTGTACAATTTATGAATTCTGCTTGATATTCTGAAGCTGATTATACAAACCTGCTGTGTTATGAATGTCTCTCTACAAGTGGAGCCAGTACTGCTGACAGGCCCTGGAGCACATATGCACCCAACAGATGCATTAAGAAGGTGATTAGGACTTAACGACCCTATTCAGGTGTAAACATCTGGGATAATGAGTGAGCTGCATCCTTAGAAAACCAATTTAGCTGCCTCTAGGAGGGAGGGGGAGGGAAGGTAGGAGCATTGGAAAACTGTACCAGGACGAGAACAAATAGGAGTCAGACAGGAAGACAGCACTGGGCAGGAAAGAGCAAGGTTACAGAAGCTAGGTAACGGGGCTCCAGTGAGAGAGGTCACTCAGCACCAGGGCTTGAATTGTGCCGGAACACTCCGAAACACCATTCTAGCACCTTTTTGAGGAGCTGGAATGACATTTGGGTACTGCCAGTATCACTTAGCAGTGGAATTGGAAGTATGTTTTAAGGGGAGGGATAGCTCAGTGGTTTGAGCATTGGCCTACTAAACCCAGCGTTGTGAGTTCAATGCTTGAGGGGGCCTCTTAGAAATCTGGGACAAATCAGTACTTGGTCCTGCTAGTGAAGGCAGGGGGCTGGACTTGATGACCTAACAGGTCCCTTCCAGCTCTATGAGATAGGTATGTCTCCATATACTACTTTTTTTTAAAGGATGGAAGTGCATTTTAAAAAAAAAATTCTTCGCTGCTTCGCAGCGGGTGATGCCTTTTTTTATGTGTTTGCTCCCCCTGCTCTTAGAACCTGGCTACACCACTGAGTGCAAGTACCATTTTTTAATTTCATTTTGTCAATAGTTGATTTATCTTGGCAAATTGGTCAGTGTTTTAAAACATGTGATACCTTTGAGAAGCTCTGAGTTCTCCAGCTTTGGGGTTCACTGCATGTTGGCTGTCCTTTTCCAACTGAAATACTGCAAGAAAACAAGAGGAAAAATACATCATGGTTACCTAACTGATAATCTTCTCCATTTACCTTCTGAGTTGACTCAAGTGTATTTAATTTCACCTTCTCCTTTGGGATGCATAGCAAGAATCTAAGTACTAGGGAGGATTCGTTCTTTATTTTTTAGGGAATAATCTGAATCGTACAGCCTCTAACATGGAAGCCCAGGGCTTGTCTACATTAAGCCTATATTTAAGATAAACTAGGGGTATGTCTACACTACGAAATTAGTTCGAATTTATAGAAGCCGGTTTTATTGAAATCGGTTGTATACAGCCGATTGTGTATGTCCACACAATAAAATGCTCTAGGTGCTCTAGTCGGCAGACCGCGTCCACAGTACGAGGCTAGCGTCGACTTCCGGAGCATTGCACTATGGGTAGCTATCCCACAGCTATCCCACAGTTCTCGCAGTCTCCGCCGCCCCTTGGAATTCTGGGTTGAGATCCCAATGCCCGGATGATGCAAAACAGTGTCGCGGGCGGTTCTGGGTACATGTCGTCAGGCCCCTCCCTCCCCCGTCACAGCAACGGCAGACAATAGATTCGCGCCTTTTTATCTGGGTTACCTGGGTTACCTGTGAAGACAACATGGAGCCCGCTCAGCACAGCTGAGCTCACCGTCACCATATGTCCTCTTGGTGCCGGCAGACGTGGGACTGCATTGCTACACAGCAGCAGCTGCTAACTGCCTTTTGGCGGTAGACGGTGCAGTAGACTGGTAGCCTTCATCGGCGATCTGGGTGCTGGCAGCCGTGGGGCTTGCCTTTTGGCAGTAAATGGTGTATTATGACTGTTAGCCGGCCTATTACAAGTCGGGTCATCGCACGTTAGCAGAGTCTTCCCTGAGCAGCAGCTTGTGCAATAGGCCTGAAGACCATCGTCATACACCGCCCCGTATTTGCTGCCAAGCACCCAGAAAGATGCCGAGGGCTATCAGTCACGCTGCACCGTCGTCTTAAGATGTAAAAAAATAGATTTTCTCTGTATTCATTTGCTTCCCCCTCCCTCCGTCAAATCAACGGCCTGCTAAGCCCAGGGTTTTCAGTTTAATCTTTGGGGGGGACCAGTCTGTGACAGTTGTTTGTGTCTCTCCCTGATGCACAGCCACCGTTCTTTATTTTAATTCTTTATTTTAATTCTTTATTTTAATTCCCTGTGCCTGTACGCCATGTCGTCACTCGGCCCCCCTCCCTCCTTCCCCTAGGCCATCAGATACTACGTTTGCGCCACAGCTCGAGCCGAGAAGCGGTTCGCGCCTTTTCTTTGAATTCTGGGTTGAGATCCCAATGCCCGGATGATGCAAAACAGTGTCGCGGGCGGTTCTGGGTACATGTCGTCAGGCCCCTCCCCCCTCGTCACAGCAACGGCAGACAATAGATTCGCGCCTTTTTACCTGGGTTACCTGTGCAGACAACATACCACGGCAAGCATGGAGCCCGCTCAGCTCAGCTGAGCTCACCGTCACCATATGTCCTCTGGGTGCCGGCAGACGTGGGACTGCATTGCTACACAGCAGCAGCTGCTAACTGCCTTTTGGCGGTAGACAGTGTAGCATGAGTGATAGCCGTGGGGCTGGCAGCCGTAGTGCTGCATTGCACCAGCCCCTTCCAGGCGATGGTATTTTATGACTGGTACCCGTCATCGTCATACTGGTATGGCTGTCAATCATGGCCACCTGGGCAGACATGCTACTGTTTTGATGATGACGGTTACCAGTCATAATATACTATTTTCTGCCAATTGCCCAGTATTGTCTGCTAAGCACCCAGAAGAGGCCGAGGGCGATGCTGGGTGCTGGCGGACGTGGGGCTGGCAGACGTGGGGCTGCATTGCTACACAGCAGCAGCCCCTTGCCTTTTGGCAGATGATGGTATTTTATGATTGGTACCCATCGTCGTCGTATTGGTATGGCTGTCACTCATGCTGCAGCGTCGGCTGCCACCTTAACATGTAAAAAATAGATTTGTTCTGTGTTCATTTGCTTCCTCTTCCTCCGTGAAATCAACGGCCTGCTTAGCCCAGGGTTTCCAGTTTAATCTTTGGGGGCACCATTCTGTGTGACAGTTGTTTGTGTTTCTCCCTGTTCCTGTACCTGTACGCCATGTCGTCACTCGGCCCTCCCTCCCTCCCTCACTCCCTCCCGCCCTCCTTCTCCTGGTCCATCAGATACTACTTTCGCGCCTTTTTTCTGACCAGGCGCCATAGCTAGCACTGGGATCATGGAGCCCGCTCAGATCACCGCGGCAATTATGAGCACTATGAACACCACACGCATTGTCCTGGAGTATATGCAGAGCCAGAACATGCCAAGGCGAAACCCGGACCAGGCGAGGAGGCAATTGCAGCACGGCGATGAGAGTGATGAGGAAATTGACATGGCCATAGACCTCTCACAAGGCACAGGCCCCAGCAATGTGGAAATCATGGTGTTACTGGGGCAGGTTGATACCGTGGAACGCCGATTCTGGGCCTGGGAAACAAGCACAGACTGGTGGGACCGCATCGTGCTGCAGGTATGGGACGATTCCCAGTGGCTGCGAAACTTTCGCATGCGTAAGGGCACTTTCATGGAACTTTGTGACTTGCTTTCCCCTGCCCTGAAACGCCAGGATACCAAGATGAGAGCAGCCCTCACAGTTGAGAAGCGAGTGGCGATAGCCCTGTGGAAGCTTGCAACGCCAGACAGCTACCGGTCAGTCGGGAATCAATTTGGAGTGGGCAAATCTACGGTGGGGGCTGCTGTGATCCAATTTGCCAGGGCAATGAAAGACCTGGTGATAGCAAGGGTAGTGACTCTGGGCAACGTGCAGTCAATAGTGGATGGTTTTGCTGAAATGGGATTCCCAAACTGTGGCGGGGCCATAGACGGAACCCATATCCCTATCTTGTCACCGGAGCACCAAGCCACCGACTACGTAAACCGCAAGGGGTACTTTTCAATGCTGCTGCAAGCCCTGGTGGATCACAAGGGACGTTTCACCAACATCAATGTGGGATGGCCGGGAAAGGTACATGATGCTCGCGTCTTCAGGAACTCTGCTCTGTTTCGAAAGCTGGAGGAAGGGACTTTCTTCCCGGACCAGAAAGTGACCATTGGGGATGTTGAAATGCCTATCGTGATCCTTGGGGACCCAGCCTACCCCTTAATGCCATGGCTCATGAAGCCGTACACAGGCAGCCTGGACAGGAGTCAGGACCTGTTCAACTACAGGCTGAGCAAGTGCCGAATGGTGGTGGAATGTGCATTTGGACGTTTAAAAGCGCGCTGGCGCAGCTTACTGACTCGCTCAGACCTCAGCGAAAAGAATATCCCCATTGTTATTGCTGCTTGCTGTGCGCTCCACAATATCTGTGAGAGTAAGGGGGAGACCTTTATGGCGGGGTGGGAGGTTGAGGCAACTCGCCTGGCCGCTGATTACGCGCAGCCAGACACCAGGGCGGTTAGAGGAGCACAGCAGGGCGCGGTGCGCATCAGAGAAGCTTTGAAAACGAGTTTTGTGACTGGCCAGGCTACTGTGTGAAACTTCTGTTTGTTTCTCCTTGATGAACCCTCCAACCCCCCCCCCGACCCGGTTCACTCTACTTCCCTGTAAACCAACCACCCCACCCCACCCTCCCCTCCCCTCCCGCTTGCAGAGGCAATAAAGTCATTGTTTTTTCACATTCATGCATTCTTTATTAGTTCCTTACAGAGGTAGGGGGATAATTGCCAAGGTAGCTGGGATGGGTGGGGGAGGAGGGATGGAAAAGGACATACTGCATTTTAAAACTTTAACTCTTATTGAAGCCCAGCCTTCTGATGCTTGGGCGATCATCTGGGGTGGAGTGACTGGGTGGACGGAGGCCCCCCCACCGTGTTCTTGGGCGTCTGGGTGAGGAGGCTATGGAACTTGGGGAGGAGGGCTGTTGGTTACACAGGGGCTGTAGCGGCGGTCTCTGCTCCTGCTGCCTTTCCTGCAACTCAACCATACGCTCGAGCATATCACTTTGATGCTCCAGCAGACGGAGCATTGCCTCTTGCCGTCTGTCTGCAAGCTGACGCCACCTATCGTCTTCAGCCCGCCACCTCTCCTCTCGTTCATGTTGGGCTTTTCTCATCTCCGACATTGACTGCCTCCACGCATTCTGCTGTGCTCTATCAGCGTGGGAGGACATCTGCAGCTCCGTGAACATCTCGTCCCTCGTCTTACGTTTTCTCTTTCTAATGTTCACGAGCCTCTGCGAAGGAGAAACATTTGCAGCTGGTGGAGGAGAAGGGAGAATTGGGTTGTCCATTTAAAATGGGGTTTCAATGTAAAAGGAGGGGGCTGCGGTTTCCCGGTTAACATGCGGCACAAACACAAGTAAACCACCCCCCCCCACACACACACACACACGATTCTCTGGGATGATCACTTCACCCCTCCCCCCCACCGCGTGGTTAACAGCGGGGAACATTTCTGGTCAGAATAGCAGGAATGGGCGCCTCTGAATGTCCCCCTTAATAAAATCACCCCATTTCAACCAGGAGAGCTTTCTGGAGATGTCCCTGGAGGATTTCCGCTCCATCCCCATACACGTTAACAGACTTGCTTGCTTTTTTTTTTGTAATGTTTACAAATATTTACAAAGTTACACTCACCAGAGGTCTCCTGTGTGCCCTGAGGGTCTTGGGTGAGTTCGGGGGTTACTGGTTCCAGGTCCAGGGTCACAAACATATCCTGGCTGTTGGGGAAACCGGTTTCTCCGCTTCCTTGCTGCTGTGAGCTACCTACAGTACCTCCATCGTCATCTTCCTCGTTCCCCGAACCGTCTTCCCTGTGTGTTTCTCCAGTGAGAGAGTCATAGCACACGGTTGGGGTAGTGGTGGCTGCACCCCCTAGGATCGCATGCAGCTCCGCGTAGTAGCGGCAAGTTTGCGGCTCTGCCCCGGACCTTCCGTTTGCTTCTCTGGCTTTGTGGTAAGCTTGCCGTAGCTCCTTAATTTTCACGCGGCACTGCTGTGTGTCCCTGTTATGGCCTCGGTCCTTCATGGCCTTGGAGATCTTTTCTAATACTTTTCCATTTCTTTTACTGCTACGGAGTTCAGCTATCACTGCTTCATCTCCCCATATGGCGAGCAGATCTCGTACCTCCCGTTCGGTCCATGCTGGAGCTCTTTTGCGATCCTGGGAGGACTCCATGACGGTTACCTGTGCTGATGAGCTCTGCGTGGTCACCTGTGCTCTCCACGCTGGGCAAACAGGAAATGAAATTCAAACCTTCGCGGGTCTTTTCCTGTCTACCTGGTCAGTGCATCTGAGTTGAGAGTGCTGTCCAGAGCGGTCACAATGAAGCACTGTGGGATAGCTCCCGGAGGCCAATAACATCGAATTCCGTCCACACTACCCCAATTCCGACCCGCAAAGGCCGGTTTTATCGCTAATCCCCTCGTCGGAGGTGGTGTAAAGAAACCGGTTTAAAGGGCCCTTTAAGTCGAAAGAAAGGGCCTCGTTGTGTGGACGTGTCCAGGCTTAATTCGGTTTAACGCTGCTAAAGTCGACCTAAACCCGTAGTGTAGACCAGGCCTAGGATATATGCTAGCAGATCCCAACCGTGGTGTGAAAAAGATGGAAAACTGAAATGGGTACATATTTCACAAATTAAATTGTTTACATAAATGATGATGATGTAAACATCCTGGATGTTCTGAATTCTTTGCAGAAAAGAACATCCCGGAACCGAGCTTGAGGCGCAGCTTAACCACATGTAGCCCTTCCCCTGAGCTATGGTGCTTGCTAATCGGAGTGGATTCTCCTCCTTCCTTGCATGGGTTCTTATTGCAAGGCCGGGTGCCTCCACCCGAGGTGTCTCCTCTCAGTGCCTGGGACACAAGGGGTGCTGCCCCTTGGGAAAATAACTATGACTTCTCTTAACCAGGAGTATAACCCTGTACACAAGATATAAAATGCAGTAAGACAAACCCAACCAAATGAAATGCCCCACCCAAAAATAACAATGTAACCAAGAGGGACCCTACTGGGGACCGGAAACAAAGGCTTCGTGATGCTTCCTGGGAGTACCCAGCATTGTGAAGAACCTCGCTACCAACTGCCCTTAGCCTCAGGAAGCCATGTCTGTGCCTGCCAGATGGATAAGCTCCCCAGATCCACTGACCATGGATGACACATGCATTCCCATTGGGGCCTCGCCGGCCCAGCTGTCCATCTGCAGGTAAGTGATAGACACACTCCAAATCTGCAGCCCCACGAGCCTCTCCTTGGAGTACCCAGTCCCTGATCCACTGGACATTCTCAGAATTCACAGATCAACTGCTTCCAAAGCAAGAGTACAGCCCAGTTTACCAGCTTCACCTCTGATCACGGCTCCGCTCAACACACTGCACTTAGATATGTTTATAGTGAAAACTAGAAAAAGTTTATTTAACAAAGCAGAGATTCCAGGGATAGCAAGTAGAAATATTGGAAACAGATAGTTACATATAAAACAAAATCATAACGCACATTCTGGAACTTAGGCCTACTTAACAAGATACTCTCCTGTCAATAACGTTTAGCTCACCCAAAGTCTTTGTCACAGTGCTTAACAGCCCTGGTTGGCTGTGATCCTCAGTTCATAAGATGCATGGTGGCAGTTTGTCCCCTAAGTGAAAGACACAGGGTACGCCTATACCTCCACAGTTATACCCCATAAACCCACTGTCTCCACTGACAAACAAGATGCTGGATGCTTTAGCTTGTGTGATTCTTTCTTGTCAATTTCACTACTCTTGATTAACACTTGGTTCAGTTTGTAAATAGGCCACTATTGCAAAGCAGTATGAGATAGAGGGAGAAGTGTCTGCTACTCTCTGCTCGAAAGAAACCAGTTTATCACCTCCTGGTGACCAGTCCTAATTCACAGACTTTAAGAATATAATTTTCAGTACAGAACCATAACTCCTTAAGTGTTACCCATATGTGTCTGTATATATATATATATCATTTCACAATTATTATGATGACCGGGGGTCACTAGCTCTCAGAAGAGCCCTCATATGCCACCTTTGTTGAACTGATGATGATGTTGATGGAGTCTCTCATCGAGTTTGACAGATGAGCTACAGTCACATATTGTGGGTCCTGAGATGAGACCAAAGGCCATTTTGGACCTGTGGCCCTGTCTACAAGAGGAAAAACAATTGTAAATGAATGGGAGCTACTTTTAGCTTTACGCCTCGCATGTGTTGGAGCAAGAACACAGTTTCATTTTACTCCATTGATGACAACAAAGGGAGCTGAGAAGCAGCCTTGGTCAAGGACATGAACCAACTTTCCTGCATGATAAGATTTAATGTTGTTGACAAACTTATCTGGGCAACCAAACTTGTGGAGGATCGTCTACAGACCATCTCGATTTACAGAGTTAAAGGCCTTAGTAAGATTGATAAAAACGATATACAGGTCTTGACTCTGCTCTCCTGTATTTGCTGGAGTGCAAAGATCTTGTTGCAAGTATCACTCCCAGGATGGAAGCCACATTGGCTTTCAGGCAGTAACGTCTCTTCAAGTTAGCATGACAAGCAGTGTCAAGGAGGGAGGTGCACAATGGTTATAGCAAGAAGTGTGATAGTCTTTCTTTTTGTAAAGGTGAAAAATATTGTCATCTTTAAGTTCTTGTGGCACATCCTCTGTTCCCAAAATCTTAAACAGAGGCCAATGAATGTCCTGATCAGCTCATAGTCCCCAAATTTGAAAATCTCTGCAGGAATGCCATCTGGATTCACTGATTTTCCATTTGCCATTTGCTTGACTGCTTTCCGTACTTCAGTTATGGTCAGCAGAATTGAGAGTTGGTCTTGAATTGGAAATTGTTCAAGATCATCAAGGGCTGACGCGGACGTGGTGGACAAGCAGTTTTGAACCTTAATAAAGAGTTCAGTGTTCAGGATTGGGTGTGATTTTGACCAGCCTGGCCCTGAGACTTATCATCAGTGATTGCACTGGTAACAGTATCCACCCAGAACCAGGCCTAAAGTAGTAGCCCAGAGGATCCAGGACTACTGTTGGTGCTGGCTGGAACCAAAGAAGCTGACCAGGGCTCAAGTGACTGAGATGGTGCAGCTGGAGCAGTTCACCCAGATCCTCCTCGTTGGGGGGAAGGAGTTGGTACAGTGACAGTGCCCAGCCACCCTCATGGAGGCCATCTCCTCGATAGAAGACTAACTGTCTGCCGAAGGATCTGAGCCTCAGTCCTGTAAACTGGGGAGCCCAGGGAGCTGGGTCAGTCAACAGATTGGGGGGGCGCAGGCCCGAGATAGGGAGTCCCTGACACCAACCCAGGCCATTCATGACCATAGTAACGCCCACCCTCCCTCAGAGGGAAGAGGGTCTTCCAAGGGGAACCTGGAGTCGGTGTTACAATGTTACAAGTGTGAAGGAGGGGCATTTCCACTGCAACTGCTCATGCATGGATTGTAGCTAGGGCAAAGTGTGGGTGTCCAGCCTCCAGGCAAGAAAGAAGGGCCCAGCCAAGCTCCTGGTATCCCTGAAGGTGAATGGCACTCCGGTGATGGCCATAGTCAACTTGGAGGTATAACCAAATGCTTGTCCGGGCCATTCTGGTAGAGTCTCCCAACCTGGTGTTAGCCCCCTTACACATAAATTACACAATGAATCCATGAGGATGTAAGACTGTACTCAGTCGCCTGGGTGAGGCTGGTGGCCGGCTGCTGGGAGGAGATGTGCCGAGTCAGCCTGGTCCCACCACTGGTCTACCCAGTGATCTTGGGGCACGACTGCTGGTGGTTCTGCAAAATCGCTCACTTGTGGAAGACAGAGCAAAGCTAGTGAATATGGAACTATTGGGCTACGAGGTCCCAGATAACTAGGGAGAAAGCCTTCTGCCTGGCCAGAGATGCTGGTACCCCCTCACCCCTTACGAAGCTGAGGCACCAGAGGAGACCAGCTAAGACTAGCTGGACATAGATGTAGACTTCCTGAGTGAGCAAAGGGAGGACCTGACACTGAGCCGAGCTGGGGAAGGTGGCAGATCCCAAGCAGGAGGAAGGTGCCAGCCAACGACCCCTCCTCCCCCCGCCCATGGGCCCTGATTCAAGAGGCATGATGACCGCCTCTACCAGCCAGCTAAAGAACCCTAAACCATAGGTGCTGACTTCGTGGGTGCTCCAGGGCTGGAGAACCCATTGGGTAAAATTGGTGGGTTCTCTGCACCCACCAGCAGTTCCCTGCCCATCTCACCTCTGCTCTGCCTCCTCCCCTGAGCGTGCCGCCGCGTCCTGCTTCTCCCCCCTCCCTCCCAGCACTTGCGCCATGAAATAGTTGTTTCACACGGCAAGCCTGGGAGGGAGGGGGGAAGAGGGAGAACACAGCATGCTCTGGGAAAGAGGCAGGGCCGGGGCGGGGATTTGGGGAGGGGTCCAATAGGGGCAGGGAGGGGCAGAGTTTGGGTGGGGACTCTGGGGCAGGGGTGGAGTAGGGGCGGGGGTGGGAGGGGTGCAAGCACCCACCGGTGCTGAGAAAAGTTGGCGCCTGTGCCCTAAACCCAGGAAAAATTCCAACAATTGCTAGTCTCGTGAAGGTTCTCATGCAGGTTACTAAACCTAGCGCACTCAGTGCCCCAGGTGGGGCACTGGAGAGGGAGAAGGCCCTATAACGAGTGGCACGGAGGTTTTTCTGGCCAGATATCGACCACAGAGTTTGAGATTTCTGCACCTCCTGCCCCAAGTGCCAGTGAGCTGGCTCAAAGGGGGTGCCTCGGGCACCCTTGATACTTCTTCCCATAGTGGGCTGCCCTTTGAGAGGATTGGCAAGGACCTGGTAAAGAAAAGTGGGTTGGGTGCCGATATAGCCTTGTAGTAGTAGATTATGCAACCCGGTACCCCAAGGCCAAGCCATTATGGACGACTTCGGCCCCCACAGGCTCCTAAAAATTTTCAATAATTTGTCCATAATTTCCCATAATTTTCCAATCATAAACCAGAGAAGCAAATGAAAGAGATTATTGCAATGCAGTTAATTCTATTTACTTTCTTAGTTGATAGAGACCTATTGATTTACCTTCCAATGCAAGTGATGAACAGAGAGGGTCAGAAATTCAGCACCAGTGGGAGAAAAAAAAAATGCTTCATCAGACAGAAAGAATTCCTCCAAGTTACAGATCAAGAGAAACTTCCTATCAGTCTCCAGACTGTACAGGGAGATTTTGCCAAATCAGTAAAGTGCCTGAAACCACTATGGTTTATTGTTAAAAGCGGCCTATTCAGCAGTCTCAGCTTGACCATGGCAGGAGGGGAGGGGGTTTGGGGTGCCACAGAAAGGGCAGCTTGACCCCACGTCCTTCCTGATAAGAATTGTGTTGAAGTTGCTGATACCTGCATTTTAAAAGAGCAGGATGTGTCCCAGGAACGTCTATTGGGGTCTCAAGGCTGCAAACTCTGGAAAAACCCACACCTAGTTAATCAATAATCAGAAGGAGCCTCTTGCTTGACCATTGAAACTGCTTACTTAGCAAATTTTCTTTAAGGGACATGTCATTCTATTACTAATGTATAAATAAGGGGGGAAAGTTTGAGGTAGTTGGACTTGTTTGGGGACTCTTTTGGACTCTTTTTGGACCCTCCCTCTGGATACTTCTTGCGGTCCCCACTGGCAGACGGAAGATTTGGTCACCGGAAGCCTGCCGCTGTGTCACTGGAGAGCCACACTCTGCTTTAGTAATTATCAAGGCTTGGGGATGTTTTACTAAACCTGTTGCGGACGTGTGTAAGTGCTTGAGACTAAGTTTAGCTTTAAGTGAAAGCACTCTTGTGTTGTCCTGTTTGTGCCAGCCATCTATCGGTCGGACGGCCGTGTCTCCCCTGGTTTATTGCCTGACACCACCTTACACAGAGTCAAAGTTACCAAGAGCTTTGGGTTGACAGAACCCCGGGTAACAAGACAGGTTTCCAAATCCTGCCCCAACAAGCTATCCAGGGTGGTAAACTGCTTCATCAGGCCTAAGGGGCCTACAACCTGCAACAGAATCCAGCACCAAGCACTGCAAAATGCTGTCATCCTACTGCGCTGAAAAGACCATACACACTTGGGAAACTTTCTCAAATAGCCACTCCACCAGCACCCACCAATCAACAGCCTGCCTGCATTCCAGGAGTTCACTACATTCACTCATCAAGAGGTTCTGGGCACCTGAAAGAATTCTTGACTCCAGACTTGTGAATCTGACCCATGATTTTCCTGGCTTATGAAAGAGAGTCGTGATCAGCTTGGCCAGGACTGAAAGAGCCAACACCTCGTTCAGTGAAGTAACCTTCCCTTCCCTTCCTCCTTCAAACACACAATAGTTCGACCAACACTCAGGACACCCACCGTGGATACATTATTTTTAGCCAGCTACTGCCCACTGTCCTCTCCATTGGCAGATTCTCACCAGCCTTTGCTGCATTGATGAGTCTTTCCAACAGATCCCTCAGGTTGATGGCTCTCAGCACCGCCATGACTATCTTCTGATCATAGGCTTTCCTGTAGTTGATCAGCTCGGTGGTGACCTCCACAGGCTTTGCTGTCTCCAGTATGTCCCGGGAAGCTGAGCCATCAGTTTCCTTGGGAAATACCAGAGTAAATCTCCAAATGTCTCAGGAGTTCCATTCTTCAGACTTTCTTGGCTGATTTCCAGGACATCACTCAGCTTTGGCTTACAAAGGAGCTTGTGAAAAGCTTTCCCCTTCCCTGGAACACAAAATGAACATCTGATCTGAACGGCTTTCTGAAGACAGGGATTCCCAAACAGAAACTTTTGTTATTTCGGAGGTCATGTTGTCAATTCTGAATAATAACTTACAGGAGAAAATACAATGGTAACTGGCAAGGAAAGGCATATTTGGCTAAACCCACCCATTAGATCCGGCTCCTTTATTTTTTTTAGACAAATACTTTTTGTTTCACATTAATTTCTTGCCCCCTTCTCTCCAGAAGCACCATGAAGACAGCAGCAGGAGTTGGGGAGGAGGGGCTGATGGCATCTAGCCCTTTCAGGGCAGCACATGTGGAGTGCATGGATCTGCGACCTGAGGAGGCAGGGGCTGAGATCAGAGCATGCTCACTGGATGATCTAGAGAAAACACATCTAACACAAAACTTGAAAAGCAAAGAACTGAAAAGTTAAGATGAACACTGTACAACCGCTTTTCCTCCAACCAGAGACACACATCTTAACCCTTCCACAATCCCCATACACCTCAGAAAACTGCAAATTTAACTCTGTCCCCAGTAGGGATCCCAACCTTTCAGCACCTCCTGCTACCTATTCGATGCCACTACCACTACCATATCAGACTAAACTCCCTCCCCTGTTCTTGACCTCCATCTCTTCTGCACAGTTTTGTGAATTCACTCATGCTTAGGTTTGAAGATTTTCTTCTTCAATTCAATACAAAAGCACCATGACTAGCAAAACCCATTCCCCATGCATCATATTAGCCCCATGCTTCTTACGGGCCACAAGGTTCAGATGTGGAGAACATTAGGGGGGCATATGACAAAAGGCAATATAGTATTCCACTCCTGAACTGTTCAGAAAGACATCTGCATACTGGACCCAATGGAAGTAGTCATGTAAACCACTTTCCCTGTTGGATTACATCAGTTTATGTGGATTAATTTAGGATAAATAATGCCAATATTTTAACAAAATAATTACACAGCACCAGTGAGACCCTCAAAATGCTCAGTACGTATACATTTCTGATTTTAAACACTCTGCATTTTTTAGACATAGGAGTATGCAAATCCATGAGTCTCTTTTTAGAGATAATCTTTTTCATCAGCTCCTTGGTTGTTGTTGTTTTTTTTAAGCCAGTTTTTATCTTAGATCTTGCAAACTACTTAATAGATTTACTTAAAAATCCAAAGAAAACTCAAGCTTCACTCAGAAATTTTATCCTGAAAAAGTGGGAATGAATACATAATTTTTCTTTAACAAACACAAAAATCACCAAGTTGAAGCCCATTTAGTGGAAACTTTAACTGAGACATCACTACTGCTCTACCATACTAAGTTGCTCAGTCAGATAAACATTTTTATTAATCTCCAGTACAAATGTGCCTTTCCTGGAACTGCACCTTGGCAGGGTGTGAAGGATTGTGTGTTCCACTGAACCCAAGAGCTTTGCCACGAGGAGTTTTAACTCATAGATTCATAGATTCCAAGGCCAGAAGGGACCATTGCGATCATCTAATCCGTTCTTCTGTGTAACACATGCCAGAGAATGTCCCCAGAATTAAGCATCCAAACTTGATTTAAAAACTGTCAGCAATGGAGAATCCACCATGAAACTTGGTAAATTGTTCCAATGGTTAATTACTCTCACTGTTAAAAAAATTACACTTTATTTCCAGTCAGAATTTGTCTAGCTTCAACTTCCAGCCATTGGATCATGTTTATACTTTTCTCTGATAAAGTGAAGTTCCCATTATTAAATATTTGTTCCCCATTTAGGTACTTAAAACTGTAATCCAGCCACCCCTTAACCTTCTCTTTGTTATGCTAAATAGATTGAGCTCCTTGAATGTCTCACTATAAGGCAGGTTTTCTAATCCTTTAATCATTCTTCTGATTCTTCTCTGAAACCTCTCCAATTTATCAACATCATTCTTGAATTGTGGGCACCAGACTGGACAGAGGATTTCAGTAGCAGTTGCACCAGGGCCAAATACAGAGGTAAAATAATCTCTGTACTCCTACTCAATATTCACCTGTTTACGCATCCCAGGATCACTTTAGCCCTTTTGACCATAACATCACATTGGGAGCTCAAGTTCAGCTGATTATCCACCATGACCACCAATCATTTTCAAAGACACTGCTTCCCAGGATACAGAACCCCATCCTCAAAAACGAGAAGGAGTCTGGTGGCACCTTAAAGACTAACAGATTTATTTGGGCATAAGCTTTCATGGGTAAAAAACCCCCCACTTCTTCAGATGCATGGAGTGAAAATTACAGATGCAGGCATTATATAATGACACATGAAGAGAGCTTAAGAATTGTTTCTTCCTTTAACACTCAGATGCCCAACTCAGGTCAGCTACTATGCCTGGGAGATGAATGAATTTCATCAAATCTGGTCTCTGACCTCTTCCGAGAGAGCAGTAATCACTGCTCTGTGGAGTAATTCTTCCTGTCTGAGCCATTATGAATGACAAGGGCTAATTGTTGAGCCAGAAGAGAGTTTCAGAATGACTCTGTAGCCTGCTGGTTAGAGCATTGGTGTAGGAAGACCCAAGTTCAAATCCCTTCTCCACATCCCAGAAAGGGAGGATTTGAAACGTGTCACATCTAGGGGATGCAAATATGTTTCCTTACCCTGGGCACTAAAATGCTTAGTTACAGCTCTTGATCTGATGTGTGAAGCACCCACAACTTCACCAAGAGAGGGAAGTCTAAGACGGAGCCTCCAGGCTGAATGGTGCAGGTTTAACTTCTCTCACTTCCCCACCTCCTTTTGTGGACCCACTCTGGCCATGCCTGGCAGAGGGGCACTAGCTTTGATCACCATCCACCACCCATAGGCTTGGGAGCAGCCCCCCGCCAAAGGACATTCCCTTCCCCAACTGCCTTTGGGCCTGTCATGTGTTGACCTGTTTTGATTGTCCAATTCCCTGCAGAACCTCCCAGGCAGAGGCAGACAGGATTGCCTCTGCCCTGGGGAAGCTCGTTGTGGGGTAGGTTTTGCTCCTGCCTGCCTCACAGGCTCTTTGGGGTAAGGTGCCTCATGCTCCATGCATGGGTGCTGCTCAGACTGGTGGTGCTAAGCCTGGAGGGAACTGGTGGCAGTGTACTGCACTGTGGGGTAGCTGTAGATAAGGTCAATGTCAGGTGCTTTCTTCTCCCTGTCCCAACTAAGGGCCATTGGGATTGGTTCCCACGTAAAGGGATGTGGGTGTAGCATTAGCGTGTGGATGTTTGTTTCTTCCCCTGGTGGTATCTCCCCTTCCAAGCTGGGTTCACCACCTCCAGGATGTGTTGGAGCTCATCACCCGAGTTTCCTGGAGGGGTGTTGGGAGAGTCAGTGCTCCTGTTCCACTCAGGAAGGAGAGGGCCTTGCTTGCAGTGGAATTTTCCTTTCCATTTCCCCAGTCATGTGATTTCTCGCAACTTTTAGTTTCACGCCTTGCCCCAGTCTCTTCTAGCCAGGGTTCAGCTCCTGCAGCATCCTTCTCTCTTCACTTCAGCAACTGCCTTTGTAGGAACCAAAGCAGAGTTGCAGTAGCTGCTTCATCCCAGAAAAGTGAACTGGAACTTCTGAAAGCTGGTAAGGTAAAAGCGGTAGAGTCCTCAGTGAAGTGACTGTGTACAAATGACCCTTCTTACTCGACAGGTTTGCTGCACGTCTTCATTTCAGATCTGCAGACAACAACCCCTCTTAGTCCTGGAGTGAATTCTGTGGCTCTAATTCTGCAGCTGCTCCATGCACAAAGCTCCCACTGAAGTACATTGAGGTTCTAGCTTTAGCACATCACTTAATCTGTGCTATTTATACAGTGCTCATCACTTGGTGTGCACAAGCAGGTGTGCACCTAGGCTCTTTGAGCGTGTGATCTGGCTTCTCACTCTCTGGGGCAACAGGAGGCAGTTCAGTAGCCATGGCCCAGGCAGGTCTTGGACTCTCTGCCAAGCCTTCCATGAGTGCACTGCGTGGTGGTGAGTTTGGAACGTGGGAGCTGGAACTGAGATGCACCAAACTCCTGGATGCCACTAAACATCCATTAGCAGGGATCAACGTTCAGTCCCTACTGGGCTGGGCTGTATTCACCCCGTCACCTCGCAGTGAAAGGCTCTGCAGCCCATTAGCAATGTGGTGAAACATCCAGTCCCCTAAAAAGTGCTAATTTATGAGAGGGCGCACCTGTATATCACATCACAAAATAACTATGTTAGAAGAATGTCAAAAGTTAAACCCAAAACTTAGGAAATGTCACTATTACAATTGTTCTTATAGGAGGACGCTGGAATAAACATAGTTCTAGACATGGTTTTATATTGTGAAATAGCAAATTTAGTGGTAGTTTGAGATGTTGTTTGAGTCATTGTTTGTTTGTTTGTTTTCCCGCTTTATTTTGGTTAATCAATTGAGGTGAGCTATAGGATCTCCTCTTTTTAAAACACAGGGTGGGGGATCCAATAGAGCTCACACAGCAGGGTCTTTGGGCAGAGTGGGCCCATGCTGAGTGCCCTTCCTGCAGCTCAAGAGTGGTGGAGACCCCACCTGCAGGAAACTCCATAAGGACAGGTCAGAACTCAAGGAATGAATTTCTCCTGGAAGGCAGCAAAGCCTGATCCTGGGGAGTGTAACATGCACCCTCATTTCAGCACCGTGGGGCCAGTTACAGTGGGATTACATGAGCACATATTATATTTTTTCCTGCCTGGTCATGGTCAGAGTTTAAATCTAGGATCTTTGGGTCCGTAGCACATGCCCCCTCTCCCACTTGCGCTATAGGAGTAACTGGCAGAAGAAGCTGGCTGTTATTCTTTATGTAGATCAGCCCACATTTAACTTTTGACATTCTTCTAACTTAGTTATTTTGTGATGTGATATACACGTGCACCCTCTCATAAATTAGCACTTATTAGGGGACTGGTAACTTCCGGTTCTCTGTGTTCACCTCAGTGGCTCACAACAGTTCTCAGTCTAGTCCCCTTACTTCAGGGACATACTGTGGTCTGATTTAGCCACTCTCATCATCGGCTAAAGGAGGGTGGTAAATCTCTTAGTCTCTAGTGGCCTCTTTGGGCATGAAGGCAACAAGCTAGACCCTGCAACTTGGTCTTTCTACCACTAGCGGGGGAGAATTGCAGGGGGATTACCTCTCCCTGCCCTTTGCCGCTGTACCAGCAGGGTTCTCCCCTGGTGCCCAATGGTGTCCGTACTTGTTCAGTTCTCCCACAGCGCGTCCTCCTCACACAGCTCCTGACGTGTGCAACTGTCTGACTGGGAGGCTTTTTTTTTAATTGGTTCCAGCCAGCCCTTGATTGGCTTGAGCGATCTCAATCAACCTACCTTCCTTAACTGATTTCCAGAAGGTTTTTAATTGACCCCAGGTGTCGTACTTAGCCTGAAGTAACTGCCATTTGGTTGCCATGGCAACAGGGATCTGTTTAGCCTGGGGCTAACATATCTGTTTTTTATCTCCAGGCCAAATCCAGACTGCCAGGCGCTTTTCAGTGGATGGTGTGAGCAGAGACAATGTATGGGTGGGGCATGCGGAGTCAAGCACCCCCACCTTTTTCTGGGACATCTCTGGTGGGGATGCTCAGAAGTGAGGAGGCAGCACTCCCACTGTAGAGGCGCTCTCCATGTGTCCCTGCAGCCTGGGGAGGGATGAAGCACCAGGCTGCCACCTGAGCTCCTCTCCCCAATACATGGGTTTGTAGGAACTTTATTTCCAAAACAAAATGACCAAAACACAAAAACGTTGTGAAAGTGACGTTAAGGTGGCAGGTTTGAGTGGATTAGTGCCTGTAAAACTGGTCAAGAGACAGAAAGCAAAGAGTAGGAATAAATGGATAGTTGTCATTTTGATGGATTGGATCACAGAAACCCCCTTGGGGCTGCCAACTGATGTGCCAAGACTACTTCTGCCCCTGATTTCTTGCCCTGGCAGCTTGGGACTTCAGTGCCCTGCCTGGTTTGAGCCAGACCCGCTAGCCTGCTGCAAACCCAGACCCGGTCTTAACCACGTCCCCTAACAGCTGTAGGCTTAAACTGAAAGCAGCTTAAGAATTGTTTCTGCCTTTAACACTCAGATGCCCAACTCCCAATGGGGTCCGAACCCCAAATAAATCTGTTTTTACCTTGTATAAAGCTTATACAGGGTAAACTCATAAATTGTTCACCCTCTATAACACTGATAGAAAGATATGCACAGACGTCCCCCCCACCCCTGGTATTAATACATACTCCAGGTTAATTAATAAGTAAAAAAGTGAATTTATTAAATACAGAAAGTAAGATTTAAGTGGTTCCAAGTAGTAAAAGACAGAACAAAGTGAATTACCAAGCAAAATAAAATAAAACACGCAAGTCTAAACCTAATACAGTAAGAAAACTGAATACAGATAAAACCTCACCCTCAGAGGTGTTCCAGTAAACTTCCTTTTACATACTAGTGTCCTTCTAGTCTGGGTCCAGCAATCACTCACAGCCCCTGTAGTTACTGTCCTTTGTTCCAGTTTCTCTCAGATATCCTTGGGGGTTGTGAGGCTGAGCCAGCTGAAGACAAAATGGAGGAGTCTCCCATGTGTTTAAATAGACTTTCTCATGTGGGTGGAGACCCCCTCCTCTCTCCTATGCAAAGTCCAGCTCCAAGATGGAGATTTGGAGTCACATGGGTAAATCACATGTCCATGCATGACTCAGTTTTTACCGGCAGCAGCCATTGCCCACATGCTATCTTGACAGGTTTCAGAGTAGCAGCCGTGTTAGTCTGTATCCGCAAAAAGAACAGGAGTACTTGTGGCACCTTAGAGACTAACAAATTTATTAGAGCATAAGCTTTCGTGGACTACAGCCCACTTCTTCGGATGCTATCTTGAATGTCTCCAGGAAGACTTCTTATGTGGATTGGAGCCTTCCAAGATCCATTGTTCGTTAAGTGTTTCTTGATTGGGCACTTAATTTGCACATTCCTTTCTCAAGAAGCTGACCAGATGCTTTACTAAGGCTACTTAAAAATCAAGCAAGTACACAGCCAATATTCATAACTTCGAATACCAAAATGATACATGCATACAAATAGGATAAATAGATTCAGTAGATCATAGCCTTTACAGAGATATGTTACATGGCATATGTAGCATAAAATATATTTCAGTTATGTCATATATACCTTCATAAGCATATTTCCATAAAGCCCTATGGGGTGCATCGTCACACCCACCCCTAACTCCCTGCTCCCGCCTCTCTTCTGATTGGCAGATGGGACAGCCATTTGGGAAAGGACTGCACAGCCTGCTAGTCAGGTCAGGTGTTACCACTGCAGTGGCACAGCGAGCCCAAAGGGAACCTGCACTGGGGGATAAGTCCAGGCAGCACAAACCTGAACTGCATATAAGAACTGGCCCCAGATTAAAGGGAAAGAGGGATGTTAATCTGAGGTTGGAAGGGGCCTGGAGACTGACTGTGATTGGTGGGCTTTGAGATCTGGGATTTATTCCCCACTCCTATTGATTGTGCTTTCCAGTGGCACTGGGGTTCTGCCAGTGCTGATGAACATGGTGGCATAAATCCATGCGTTGGAGCAACCTCGGGGTGCATTCTTGCCCCTCCAAAAGTGGAGGAGAGTTTGCAGCCATCAAGGGAGCGCACGCTGTACAAGGCAGCTCTGTCCTCTATCCCAATGCATCAGGATGGCAGTGGTCACAGAAGGAGGGGGAACTGCCTCCTCTGAATCTTTCCTTATCATGGGACTAGCTTATGGCAAGTGCCACTAAAGTTCTTCCACAGCAGTTCCCTATCTTCTCCTCTTCTCCAGGGCCATGAAGTTGCTGCTTCTTTTGGAGAGTCGTTGCTGGTTGGACCCTAGCGAGAGGTGTGAGCTTATATGTAACCGGCCTCTCTGCGCTTCCTAAACTTTTGATCTACATTCATTGGTGCAGGCTAGTGTAATATTTTATGACCTTTTACCCACTTCCCAACAAATTGAGCTCAGATGAGTGGTAGGCTTGCTAGACCCTGTTTATTACAGCAGCCCCTCTCCCTCCGCCCCATGCCTGCTTATCTTTTCATTCCCTCTCTCATATCCTTTGTCAATTCACAACTCAATTGGGAATACGTAAATGCCTCCGCTTGGCTCCCAGTGATACCGCTTTCTGCTGTCCGTATTCATGCCGAACATCACCTTACTCTGTGAGTGCCCCCAGTGATTTCAGTGGGACTAAGGTCTATTCAATCTGAGCAGAAATGTCATAATTGGGCCCTGATTTTCTTCAAATGCTTTCACTTCTTTCCACAGCTCTATTCCATAGCTTGTCTCTCTTCCTTTTAATGGTTGTTTCTGAATCAGAGAGTATATCATTTTCAAAGCATCTGGCCTATGGAATCCTTCATGTCTCAATCCAGAGTTTAGGATATTTGCCACAGAGGAGGAAAGGAAGAGGCAGGCCTTTAAGAATTCATAGGAAACAAATTTCTTATTAATTCAACTCTCCTCCCTTCTATCTCCTTTTCATGCAAAAATGCCCTGCGATGTGAATGTCAGGTGTGGTACCTGCTAGAAAGGACATATACACACCACACCAAAGGCCTCCCGATGGCTCAGTTATAAGAATGTTCTTGTTGGTAACCATTTTCTACATCACCGGACTCTTACTGATGGGTGACCTCTCATTCCTGCAGTAGTGAATTGGACAGCTCATGTGTATCAACATTCACCAACATAAGTAAGGTATTTGCAATGTATCTAAAGCACATATATGGCTCCAGCTACTGCAACAATTGAGTATCTCACAAGCTTTCAATGTATGTGTCCTCAGAACACCAACCCTTCCTTTCTGTTTGGCCTTTTGCTCTCAGTATTGGTCAAAGTATTCGTTCACCTGCTGCAACACTAGATAAGCTCTTGGATATAAACATAATGATGATAATAAGATATAT
The DNA here is from genome assembly GCF_011386835.1 of Chrysemys picta bellii. Taxonomy (NCBI): domain Eukaryota; kingdom Metazoa; phylum Chordata; order Testudines; family Emydidae; genus Chrysemys; species Chrysemys picta. The sequence goes on from NW_027052864.1 coordinate 64,701, forward strand.
TGGGAATGTGTAAATGCCAGCATCTGAAGACATACCTTGAAAGTCAGTTGCAATGGGCATGGTTAACAGAGAAGTATATTTTTGTGTGTGTAGAAGATAACTTAATGCTCCTTAACCCTTTTGCTGCCAAACCTGCCATTCTTTGGGAACTCTTTTCTTGCAGCCAGTGAGACTGCCACTCCAGTCCAGAGAGAGCCTTGCATTGTATCAGAGCATCTTGGCAAGACATCCAATTCCCGGCTCAGGGTAGGAGGGGCTATAGAGAGAGATGACTCTTCCCAACAAGAAAGAGTTAAGTATTGCAGCAGATTCTATGCCTTGAGCTATAGCCCACTGGAGTCGATGGCAAAGCTGTCATGGAGTTCAGCACCTTTGCATCAGGCTTTTATGCCATTGGTAAAGGCAGTGAAATCTAGGAAGTTGTTCCAGATTTACATGTGCGCTGGTAAGCACAGGCTTTGGCTCAGTGGCTCCACTTACACACTTCTATGTAATATGCCAATAGCTGCTGAAATAACTGTCATATTCTGAACAGAGATAAGAGGGTTATTGTTGCGTATGTCCATAAGTCAGAGATCAAGATGTGTTGGGAAGACATAAAGAGACTCATAGAAACCTAGATTTTTTAAAGTGACTTAACCATGCTGAAAGCACCAATATCTTTATCTAGAGTTGAACTTCCTTCATAACACAGGCACAAGACCCTCACCCAGTAATTTGTCCATTGAGTCCATGAATTCTGTTCAAGCGATAGAATATGATTTAGGAAGATATATTGCCTTGATTTTAAGACGTTACGTGATGGAACATCCACCATAGTAATAGGTAATTTGTTCCAATAATTAATTATCCTCACTAAGAAAAAGGTGCACCTCATCTTGATTGAGTTTATTTAGCTTCCAGCCACTGAATCTTATGCCTCTGTCTGCAGAATTAAAGATTTTTACCCTATTGGAAATCTTCGTCCCACACAGGCGCGTATATAGCATGTTTAAGTCACTTCTTGACCTTCCCTTGGATAAACTAACTAATAAAAATAAGATGTATCAGTAGAACTCATTATTTTCTGGGCCAGATCCTCATTTGCTGTCATTCGTGTAGCTCCATTGACTTCAAGCGACTTCAACGAAATTATACAACAACCTCGGGTCTGGAACTCAGTTCCTAAACCACAAGCCAATACTTGCTGTGCTAAAGAAGAATTTCAACTGTTAGCAGTAGAGCTGTGCAGAGGACAGTGATTGCCAGGGAGACGTTGTGAAGGTCAAAAGTATAACTGGGTTCAAAAAATAATTTCATAAGTTCCTGGATGATCGGTCCCTCAATGGCTATTATCCAAGATGGTCAGGGACGCAACACCATGTTATGAGTGTCCCTAAACTGCTGACTGCCAGGAGCTGGGAGTGGATGACAGGGGGTGGAACACTTGATAATTGCCCTGTTCTGTTCATTCTCTCTGAAACACCTGGCATTGGCCATGGTGGGAGACAGGACACTGGGCTAGATGGACCATTGGTCTGACCCAGTATGACCAGTCTTATATTCTTAGGTGATGGGCTGCGTGATGCTTTCTGTTAAGATGGCTGATGCAGGTATCTGGATGTGGCTCTGTTTTTCGCCCCCTTCGTCTGCCTACACAGTTCTCAGCTCTAGGACACCGCTGCTTCTGTAGGCCACGCAGCAGGCCTCGCAGCTTTAGAATTGCTTTTCCCCCTGCCCTGGGTCTGAGCTGTGTTCTGGGCAGGGGAGCGAGATAAAAACTCCACGGTGTTTGGGTGAGGGCAGAAAGGGAGTGGCAGCAGCAGGAAGCAGAAGGGAGCAAATTGCATGAAAAAGAGGGGAAATGTTTGACTGGGCATCATGGGTCTGAAAGGCAGCGAGCCTAGGGGTTAGGCTGTGATTCCTCAGACCACTTCAATCTCTCCATTCCTGAGGGAGCTCTGCTAGGTCATACGCATAAAATCAAAGGATCCTAGAAGGAGCCTGGCATGTGGTTGAAACTTGCTCATAGCTCAATATAATTATTACTTTTACAGTAGTAACTGGAGGTGCAAATTGAGACCAGAGCCGCATTGTGCCAAAGAATGCATGCACACCTACACCACAGTGACTCACTAACTCTCTGAGAACATGTCTATAACTGCAATGTAATCCCTGGGCAAGTAGAACTTGCATTAGCAGACCCTGGGTTTGTTAACATAGGGTTTGAGAATCTACACTCATTTGTAACCCCAGGGTAGGGGCTCCAGCATCCACATGGCATTAAGGAGGCCCCAATCCAACCCCCATATCCCAGACTTCCTAGCACACTCCTCAAATGTGGGCACTCTATCTCTTTGTTCGTGGTGCAGTGTGGAAACAATTGATCATCCAGAGGACAAAAAAACTCAGCCTGTGGGATACTTTTGGCTGACTCCCAAAGCATGAGTCCAGTGTGGCTCTGTCTACACTGCAAACCAATAAAGAGCTTGAAACCTGGGTCTCAGCTTGACTCAGGCTCAGACCTTCTATCACTGTGGGGTCCTCAGACGGTGGGTTTGAGCCCTTGGTTAGTGCAATTTGTGTGTAGATAGAAGAGAGCTTGACTTGATCATGAGTTTGAACCCTGGGCTTACATTGCAGTGTGGACGTACTGTGAGGTGTGTGGTGCTTTTGGTATTCACTGTTGTAATTTGCCATGCCCAAAAGTTTCAGCAATGGCCAGTGATTTTGGTAGCCTCTGTTTATGGGTGCCCAACTTCAGTCCCCTCGGTCCTGATTTCCAGAAACTCCACCACTCCAGCTGAGGTGAACGGGAGCTGTAAGTACTCAGCACTTAGGAAAATAAGGTCCAAGGTCTTTTACGTTGAGATCCCAATAACCGTGGCATTCACAATCAACGACTATCCTTGAAAATGTGTCTGTATATGTTTGGTCACCTAAATTACCTGGTCTTTAATTGTGTGACTCCTAAATTCACAAAGAGTTGTGTGTGGGACTCTTGATGTGAGTACTCAAGAAATATCAGATCCCACTGAGCATTCACGACATTCTCCCTTCCAACAAACACAGGTTGAATATCATTTCACGCACACAAATGTCTCCCAGAAAACAGAGGAGTTGGGCTGTGGATCTGATTGAAGCAAAATCACAAAATTTAATTGAACAAATATCTGTCAACGTTTTTGGACATTAAAACCCGTCCTGGTCATTGCTCATGAATCCATTGTTGCAGTGCGAACTTTTCCCTTTTATGCAGTAATTCTAAGCAATATTTAAATCAGCCTCTTACATCTTACACTGAAAAATCAATTTCAAAGTATTTTATTATAGGCACAGGGGAGCAAACCATCATTTAATAACCGACATGGCTTTTTTATGCACATAAGGCCTCTAGTCAGGAACGCATCTCTCTTCAAAGCAGCACCTAAATACCTGTTTAACTTTAAACATGTGCTTATGCCCCACTGAAGTCAAAGGGAGACAAACCTAAACATGTGCTTAAGGACTTTCTGAATCAGAGCCAATGGGCAGGTCTACGCTACGGGGACTGGTTGATCTAAGCTACACAATTTGAGTTACGTTAGTAGCGTAACCCAAGTTGACATGGCTTAGATCTACTTACCACAGGGTTCACACTGTGCTGGGTCGACAGAAGAAACTCTCCCATAGACTCCTCTTACTCATCTCGTTCTGGTGGAGTACCGGAGTCAAAGCCAGAGTGACAGTCTGTCGATCCAGTGCGTCTTCATTAGACCTGCTAAATTGTCCCCTGGTGGATTTATCGCTTCAGCATTGCTCCACCCCGTAGTGCAGACAAGCCCTATGTGTGCAGAGAAGCCATTGAAGGATTGGGTTGTCCTATTATGGCACCCTTTGGGGAAAGATGGGCCCTCAATTTTGTCTCTATTGCTCTCCTCAGGGCGTCCTTCACATCCTTGTTCCTCAGGCTGTAGATGAGGGGGTTCAGCATGGGGATCACCACCGTGTAGAACACGGAGGCCATTTTGTCTGTGTCCAGCGAGTAGCTGGTGCTGGGTCAGAAATACATGAAGAGAATTGTCCCATGGAACATAGAGACGGCCGTCAGGTGGGAGGTGCAGGTGTAGAAGGCTTTGCGCCTGCCCTCGGTGGAGCGGATCCGCAGCACAGTCACAATAATTAAGATGTATGAGATGAGGATGGTCACAATGCTGATCACCTCAATCAGACTGCCAAAGAGGAAAACGAGTAGCTGATTGATGGAGGTGCCGGAAGAGGAGAGCTTTAGAAGTGGGTTGAGATCACAGAAAAAATGATTCAGGATATTGGAGTCACAACAGGATAATCTTAGCAAACCGCTGGTGTGTATCACAGAGTTCAGGAAGGCCCATAGATATGAACCAGCCACCAGCCGTAGGCAGTGCTTTGGGGACATGATGACCATATACAGCAGCGGGTTGCAGATGGCTACATAACGGTCATACGCCATTACTGCCAGCAGAAGGCACTCAGAGATGACAAACAATATGAAGCTAAAATATTGGATGATGCAAGCTGGATAGGAAATAGCTTTCCTCTCGGCTAAGAAGCTCATCAGCATCTTGGGAGTGATGACTGTGGAGTAACAGGCATCCACGAGAGATAAATTCTTGAGAAAGAAGTACATGGGGGTGTGGAGTTGGGGGTCGATCCTGATTAAAACCATCATCCCCAGATTCCACACCAGGGTGATAATATAGATCACTAGGAACAGCACAAAGAGGGGGACCTGCAGCTCCAGACGATCTGTCACTCCTGTGAGAATGAACTCGGTCACTGCCGTACAATTTCCTCCAGCCATTCATTCAGCCTTGGGCGCTAGCTGCGGGATCAACCATAAAGGAAGGCATTAGTTCTTATGCAAATGGTGTATGCTAATATAAAGAACTGTGGTCATATGCGTAAAGACCCTTTATCTCTAGGAAAGTGCATTACCCTGCCATTTAGTCTGATTTACACATTTTGACCTGTATTCTGTTGATATTTTAATTTCACTTATTAGTGTAGCCTCACAGACTCAGTGGAATGCCTCACATAAATAAAATTAAGGAATAGGTTCAATTTTGTGGGACTGGTACCTTAGACAGTAGTAGAATCCATGGATCTCCATTATACCTGGGAACAATAACATGGTTAGGAGGAACGCATAGTTTGCATCGCACTCTGGTTATTGGTTGACAGTTTCCCCCACCGAAATATGCCTCCATGTTTTTAAATCATCGGCTACCAACTAGAACACATTATGCACATACTTTCATTGAGAAAATATTTCAAAAATGGAGCTTCTAAATGTATCCCTTCTGGACACTACAGCCATGCTGACTAAATCCTGTAGCTTCTTGTTCTTTGGCTGCTGGAAAATTACCTTACGTACACTTCTAATGATCAGAGAAAAAGTGTGTAGCCAGGGGTGAATATTTCTGAGAAAATGAACAACAGTGAATATATTTTTAGAAACATATATTTATAATGATAAGAAAAAATATTCTATGTATAGATTTATCTTTTAACCTGTCTTTATAGAGATAAGAAACTGCCTGTAAACCTATTTAATCATATATCAATATCCTCAATGCACCTTTTTCTTCACCCCATGTCACAATAGTGATTGCCAAATCATATAATTGTTAATTGTACTTAGCTCATGTCGCACATTCCAGTTTGTGAAATTATGGGGATGGCTTGGTTCTCATTCATAACACCCTGGCAATGTAAAAGGTAGTGAACGTCTAGTGTGATCATCAGGTATGTTTTTTGTGGCCAAAGATCAAGAAAAAGTGTGTGTGTGTGTGTGTGTACATATTCATGCACATGCCGTACATACACACACATGTCTTTCATTTCTTTACACACTCTTTGGTTTTGGCCAAATAGCATGTCAGTCAGTCGGCATTCAGACAAATATTACAAATAAGTGGGTTTTAGCCCACGAAAGCTTATGCTCAAATAAATTTGTTAATCTCTAAGTACTCCTGTTCTTTTTGCGGATACAGACTAACAAGGATGCTTCTCTGAAACAAATAAAATGATTATTCAACTTCAAAGGCAGCTTGCTTAACGTGCACTTCTACAGAAGATAGAAAGGAAGAAGGACTTGACTTCTTTCATCAAATGCATCCAAGCAAAGAACAATAGGTCATTTAGGGCTTGATCTTGCATGGATCTGAGCATTCTTCCCTCAGTCCAGCAGAACATTTAAGCAGGTGCATATCTTTTCATAGAATCATAGAAAAGTAGGGCTTGAAGAGGTCATCTAGTCCATCCCCCAGTGCTTCTAAACCTTTTATTGTTTTTATTGCTCTCCCCTGGGCTGTCTCCAATCTATCTCCATCTTTCCTGAAGTGGAGCACCCAGAATTTTAAGCATGTTGATTTCAAAGGGGCTTCTTACATTCTTAAAGTTGCTTAAAGTTAAGCATGTGCTTATATGTTTCTTTGGATTGGGGCTAACGTGCTCAGTGCCTTGCTGGTCTGAACTGTTCTTCTGGATGAGCTGAGAAGTTGGGAAATGTCTGTAGATCCTAGGAGTGCTGTTAAGCAGAACCACAAAGAAACTGGAGGGATTTGACAGTTTTATATGGCATGGTGTGTGGATGCGGATGCTTAAGGAATACTAAACATTATGCTTCAGGGCTTAAACCAATCTCTTCTCTAACTATGAGAGATCAGGGCGAGATGGGGGAAAGGGCTGATTATTCCACATCTGCCTATTGAAGGTTATTAAACCTTCTTTTGAAACATCTGGTACTAGTCACTATCAGAGACAAGACACTAGATGGAGCTCAGGTCTGATTCAATCTGGTAATTTCTGTGTGTTTATTCAGTGTTTCATAAAAAGACCGGTGAATCCAAATGCTTCTGCAGACCAAATTCCTTCTAAAGAGACAATCAGAACCAGAGATCAGATAGTTACATTCTAGCAAATTTCTATTAAGCTATTTCCTACCCCCACTTTTAAAGGAAGTGCAGGATTGATGACCATAAATATTTTTTAATGCTAAAGGAGCTCTCCTGCCTGTTCACAGATCTCAGTTCCTAAAACACTATCTATCTATCTATCTATCTATCTATCTATCTATCTATCTATCTATCTATCTATCTATCTATCTATGTGCAAGTGAAAAGTGCTCTCAAAAGAGGCTGTAGAATTCCCCTCTATTTAAGTCAAGGAAAGATGGAGTTAAAAACATCAGAGAAAAGACTAATGTAAACACATTCTACATAATGCTCAGTAGAGCATCTGAGCTGACCATGTCACTGAAAGCCCATCCGATTCACAGAAAATGATTTATTTTCATTGGACTGAGCCTTGGTAGACATTGTCTCTGCTACAAAGTGTTAATGAACATGCATTCCAATACGCCGTGCTCGCCACAACCAAACCTCCACACGGCACTCAGAGAAAGAGCTGAGCCTTACGCTGTGCCTTGAAAACTCAGAGTTTGGATGTGTGTGCCCAGGGAAATGACCTCCAGGTGTAGGAGACCCCCAGTGAGAATGCTCGACCATCACTCCCCACATATTTAATCTCAGACTCATTGAAGTCTATGGCAAAATTCCCATTAGCTTCAATGGTCCCGGATGTCCTCCTAGGTGTAATATCCCCTGCAATTCAGTGGACACCTGCATTTGGCAGTAGCTGTGCTTGGGCTGAGTGGCTCATTGTAGAGAACATTGCAATAATCCACTCCAGAAGTCACCCAAGGTATGGACTGTAAGAGAGAATTCATGTGAAAGACTCAGAACAATCTCCTTTCTGTTCCCACGTGGCTGCATTATAGATTCAAATAATCAACAAGTTGACTTCTGCAAATTTCTGCCTTGGGCAAGGTGTTCTGAAAAGAGCTATTTCCTGATGTAACTATCAAAAGGAGATTTCAGTTTTATTGTACTGGAAATAGTGTTCACTCCTACCTTCGGAGAGATGTCATCTCTCTTGATTTCAAAGTATAGGATGGAAGTGCGTTTATGTTTGGCATAGCATCATTTGGGAGAGGATCCCTGTAGCACCTCTGAGCTCTGATCATCAAGACAAGTAAGGGCAGACTCATTAAAATACACCGTATTTCTCTAGGGGACAGGGGATAATCACATGCAGATGCATTATCTTGAAAAGTTTTGCAAAGGTTTTTGCCACTGGGGGGATATGGGCTCTGTGCCTGATGTAGAACACATCCCTTGTCTCCCCGACCCAGCACCTGCTCTAGGAGGCAGGTTGGAGCAATCCAGGGGAAGGACAGGGTGTGGTTATACTGTGCTGGTGGAATGGCCCGGGGTAGGTTTAACATCATTCTCATCACTGATTCCCAAGGGGCTGTAACAGTGCGGCGGAGAGCGTGACTTGGTCCCTGGCATGCAGCATCTGCTCCAGCAATGGTACCTGCCATGTTCCATCCTGTTTGCCGGCCCAGGGTGCTACTTGCAATGTATGATGCTGGTTTTCCAATTTACTTGAACTCTGAGAGCATGACCTTTGCTAACCTGAGAATGCAAAACTTTGTAAACTTTTAATCCTTTTTAAAACTTTGACTTTGTGTTTCCTAATTATGTTATGGTTTAGTTTATTGATGAAAGCAAACTTAAGTAACGTTAAAGGAAGGGGTTTTTGTTTGTTGATTTCCTTTGTTTTTTTTAAATAGAAAGAAAATATTTTATATATGTGTTATTTAAACAATGAAGCTCTTACTCATGTGTTGTTTTCAGTATATAGTTTATTGCCATTGTTATCTTTGTGAAAATCTCTGTTTCACCACTCAGTGCCGTGTTGATCAGAGTATGGAAAGTAATTAAATTAAACTGTATTAAAACAAAACTTATTTTATGCAATTTCTGTTTCAGTGAAAGTTCTCAGCTAGAACCCTGAATGTGTAAGAAGCAGATAAACAATATCCAAGAAAAAGAGCTGGAATTTTGCATCTTGTTTTCACCTGGCCCTTACTATGGAAAGTAGCAAACAACTGCCCTTTGGAAAAAAACACTGGACCCTATCACGGGACAAACCCAAATGAGCACAGCAGGAGGCTGTCCTGCCTGTCCAAATGTGGCCCTGTTTCATTACCAACTTCCTTCCTGTGATGATGTTCTGGGGGCAATCAGTTGTCAAAGGTAACTGTTGCCATGGTAGCCAGGGTGCCAGTCATTCTCCCCAAGTATGAAAATGAACTGGAGGGAGGGAGTGCTGAGTGGTGGATTATCTCTGATGTCACAATGCTACTGCTCAGGCAGCACCAGTGGGCAGCAAATGTGTAGTGCGTATGTGGGGGAGGGGGGAACGGGGGTGGGGGGGACAGGCTTTCCCAGTGCTCCTCTTTTGCAAATTTCCTAAAGAAGCCAACAACATAACTACACAGAATACACATTAATGATGATTCCACACACATTATTGTTCTGGCTCCTAAGAAACAAATTAGCAAAACATTGCGAACTTCCAGCAAGAGAATTTTATGTTTTCTCTAACTTCTCTGCTTGTGTGCCACAAAACATAAAAGACACAATCTCATAAAAAATGAAATAAAATTCTGAAGCCAAATGCCCTTTTGAAACAGAAAACAATGGAACCATTTCATTCTGGTAAGTTTACTCTTACTGAAGCACTTCACTTTTCCTTTCCCTTTCACAGGGAGGAGCCTAAATTAGGTTTCCCTAAATCCATGATCGGAATAGCGAAGCGAAGCCTCACTAAAAGCCAAGCAGCTCGGAAAGAATGGGATGAGCACAGTACAGTAGAACCCTGTTTATCCGACCCTCCATTATCCGGTTCTCCATATTAACCCAACAACCAGCACACACAGGTCCAGAAATGAGCAGTATCTGTTATGGTCACTAGATGGCGCTGCAGCCTCGCACTTTCCCATTCATCTGATTATCTGAAGTTTTAGTTAACCAGTCTGGCCCTGGTCCCAATTCAAGGGGATAAACGGGGTCCTGCTGTCCTTGTGAGTGATCATTTGATGCAGGTGATCTGCTGCAGTTGTTACTCCTCGTGGAAAAGTACAAATTGCAAAACTGATGGGAGGGGCCTTCCGAGGTGGTAGGGAGGGGTCACACTGTTACCTGCAAAGTACACAGGCCTCGCAGCAGGGATGCACCTCGGGCTGTTAAAAGTGCATCACAATAGTGAAGCTGTTGTCAAGATGCTATTCTGTGCAGAGGATTGTAAGACAGCCCCTTACGGATCTGATGCCTGAATACCACTCGAGAGCATTGAGGTGTGTGAAGAGGTCACCGTAACTGAAAAGACAGAGGTTATGACTGTGCTGGAAAGTCACTGCCAGGTATTATCTAGCAGGCCAGGCCTGACTCACAAAAGTTGTCTAAGATTAACACTGTGGAATCACAACCTGCACCCAGCAAAGCACCCCACAGAACTGGTACATTGCAGCAGCAGGTTCAGAAGGAGCTGGCAAGCCTGCTGGACATGGGAATAATTGAAGAATCAAACAATCCCTGGGATGAGGAGGTCGTTTTGCTGATGTTTACAGGGAGCTCCTCCCGAGTGTGGGGGGCAGAATGGGAGAAAGCACAAAGGGGCTTGTTTGAAGCTTTAACCAGTGAGTGATGGAGGCGAGCTTCATGGGCCATGTAACTGCGAACATTTGGTGGCCTTAGACCAGGGATGGGCAAACTTTTTGACTCACGGGCCACATCAGGGTATAGAAATTGTATGGAGGGCCATGAATGCTCACAGAATTGGGGTTGGGGTGTGGGAGAGAGTGAGGGCTTCGGCTGGGGGTGCAGGCTCTGGGGTGGGGCTGGGGTTGAGGGGTTTGGGTGCGGGTGCTGTCAAGGGCCCTCAGCAAAGAGCCTGTCATGATACATGCCATTTAGCTGAGCCCTGGCGGGATCCTTATCAGGCAGGATAACAAGGGTGATGCTGCAGCTGGGAACAGTGAAGATCCTGCCAATGTCCCTGCAGGCCAGGATGTGACCTCAGATTATCTCAGGAGGACCAGTTTGGAGAAGATATCAGTGAAAACTGTGGAGAGGGGGATGTGCCTGGCCAGAGACTGGAAATCCAGGTGGTTACTGCAACTCTCTAACCCCTCCCTCCCATTGTTTTCTAGATAAATTGTACTTTCAACACTGAGGATTTTGGAGATTATGGCCAAATCATTTACTGTCCTGGCTATTATGCCCCGTGCATTGCTGGGTGTGTGTCTGTGGGGTAGTGCAGACGCCACAACATTTGCATGGCCTCCTCTGCCTTCCCCTCCCCTCCACCAGCCTCTGCTGGGCACAATCCCAAGTGGATGCAGAGCACGGGGGGGAAGGTTTCTAAAAAGCCAACGTTGCTGTTTATCCAAGAGGTCAGAGTATGGGCTCCATGGCTTGTGCTGAAGCCCACGGTCTGTAGCAAGTTCACCAATAGAAATCAGTGTCTCTCTGTCCGTTTCACGGCAGGCAGGCAGGTGGGGGTGGAGGGGTTCAAACACCGCTTGGATCAATGCTCTCCATCCTAGCTCAGGCTTTGGTTGGTTTCCTTCATCCCCCCCCCAGTCCTGGTAGCTTATTCTGGGAAGTTTCTCAGGCAGCATGAATTCTCAATGGCCTTTCAGGAGAACCGGGAGTGCAAACCTGCTAGGACTTCCATAATAGCCAGGTCCCTACCAAATTCAGGGCTCAGTTTGACTAATTTAAAAACCCTCTGGCCTTGAAATTGACCAATGTTTCCATCTGAAATGTCATGGTATTGTAACCATGGGGGTCCTGACCAAAATAGGAGAATAGGGGAGTTCAGCGGTTGTTGTAGGGGTCACAGCATGGCCACCCTCACGTGTGTGGTGCCTTCAGACCTGGGCTCCAAGGGCAGCAGCCAGCAACCTTTCTGAAGCTAGAGGAGGTTCCCAGATGTGCAGGAGGGTTCCTGCTGTTGGGAGCACCTCAGCTCCTACCTACTACTTGGGAGCACCTTGGCTCCTACCATTTTCGGGACATCTAGAAAAATAGACACCTGAGCCCCAGAAGGAACGGCAAGGGAAGCCCCGAGCCTAGGCTGCAGATGCCTGGCAGAAGACCCGAGCCCGGACACCCAGAGTGCCAGCAGGAGTGGGGAGGGGCATGAAAGTCCTGAGCCCAGTTCCCCAGCACTGGCTGCAGCCACAGGGGGCCAGAAGCTCTGAGTCCGGGCACCCAGAGACATGACTGGAGCAGAAGCTGCCAAGGCCAAAGCCCTGAGCCCAACGCTGGGCTGATGCAGTGCACTCACTTCTGCACTGCCTCTGGAGGTGCATCTGATATCCCCACGCAGAGGAAGTCCTGTCACCAGCCCGGCAGACAAACAGCAAGGAGGCCCCTACTGGGGTGCTCCTGGCTCGGGGGCTCCCAGCAGGACGGGGAGATCGGATATCATGGGGCAGGGCTAATTCGATCTAGCCAAGAAAGGCACAACAAGAATTGGGCTTAAGATGGTGCAAAGTGTGTGACATTTCATAGCTCTGGAAATAGAGACCACATTAGGAGATGGAATTGTATCACAATCTGTGCCTCTATGAAAAACTCAGTGTGGGGTGAGGAACAGACTCTGTTGTTTTACCAGGTGGCCTGGTTGCTCCCCAGAATCAATAATGAGCAAGTGGGGAGATCCGGGGTGTAGCTCAAACATCCAACCAGGCTGGCCAGGGGCAGGCATCAGGCCTGAAAGGGAAAGGTGAGTGTGGCAGTGACTTCACAAAGGCCTTTGGCAGGAACTCAGCCTATTGGGCAAAGGTGATGAGGCGTCTGTGACCTCACAGAGCTCCCTTGACAACAGCCAGGCAGGACAGGGATGCAGGGCAGGGGGAACCTCAGAGACCCCCTGTAGCCTTGCTGCAGCAAGTCTCCATCTCGTGGTTCTCTCAGAGGACCAAGAGACCGTTGTTGTGGAGGACATTCTGTGCGGTTTTTTTTTCATATCGGACTGGATTTTTTTGAAAGAAATCGTCATCTGTGTAGAAGGTAAGAAAAAATATAGGCTCTAAGTACAAGATAGGGGACTCTATCCTAGCAGATTCAAAGGCATCACCACCCTCCTAGTGAAAAAGTTTTTCCGAATATCCAAGCCTTCCACACTGCAACTTGAGGTCATTGCTCCTTGTTCTGTCATCTGCCAGCTCTAAGAATTCCATGAGAATCAATCTTTCATTAGGAAAATAATTCAAAAATACAAATACAAAAAACGTTGAGTGAAATCAATCCATCCTGATCTTTAGTGGCTGGGGGTGTGGGCCTCGGAGGCCAGACTGAGACCCTCATTGGCTAGTAACACCCAGGAAGCCAGTAAAAAATTCCAGTTCTCTTAGCCTCCATAATCCAAGGACCACCTGAGGGCTGCGGGAGATAGAGGGGTGCTGAGAATGTCTAGCTCATGATTGAAAATACAGAGATGTGCTATTGACTTTGGTTGGGGGACAAGTATCAAATCCGTCGGGATTCTTGTCCCAAACAACAATCATCCATTGTCCTTTAGAGCACAAGGGCCCTAACACACCTGACATGCTCAAATCTCTCTCCTGCTAGGACTTAGAGAATTTTCTCCATCCCCATGATACAGAGGGAAAAAGAAAAGAAGTGACCTCTCTTTGGTCACACATCAAGGTTATGCCAGAGCTAGAAAGAGAAGCATAAGAAAAAAGTTGTATCAAAATGTTTTGCTTTTAAAACTAACTGATTTCTTAAACCAAGGAAATTTGATGTGTGGTTAGTGAACTGAAATGATACATTCTGGTCTCCACGTGTTTCTAGATTGATGAACCAGTAGATCCATCCCTTCACAGGTAGTTTTTATCCATAGATTGAGGGAGGAAAACAAGTTTGCCTGTTTTGTGAACTCCCAATGGCTATCTTGAATTTCAACGAACTAGTCGATTGAACTGAACTATTTGAATAAACTGAAATGAAGACAATATTTTCTGCACCTTTCAAGGAAGTTATTGCTGTCCAAAGCTAGGCTAGCATTTCAGCTAACTTTCCTTCCAGGGCCTTAGCTACCACATCAGTGGTGCGACTGTCTGAAAAACTTGGCAGTGAACATATTCCACTTAATGTTCTTTTTTCTCTTCTATTTAAATTATTTAAAAGATTGTCATAAATTTTGCCCTTATCAAAGGTTGTCAATTTCACGTTTAATTCTGACAGCGAGGGAGACAAGCCACTGGAACAAATTACCCAGGGGAGAGGTGAAGTCTCTGTTTCCTGGTGTCCTCACATCACAACTGCCTTTCATTCTGGAAGGGTCCTTTTAGTTAATTACAAGCAATTGGGCTTAATAGGGTGCTGAGAGTCTGAAATTTCATAGCCCGTGATATAGAGGCCAGATTAGGAGATTGAATTGTTTCACAATCTGGGCCTCTATGAAAAACTCAGTGTGGGGTGAGGAACAGACTCTGCTGTTTTACCAGGTGGCCTGGTTGCTCCCCAGAATCAATAATGAGCAAGTGGGGAGATCCGGGGTGCAGCTCAAACATCCAACCAGGCTGGCCAGGGGCAGGCATCAGGCTGCCAGGGAATGGTGAGTGTGGCAGTGACTTCACAAAGGCCTTAGGCAGGAACTCAGCCTATTGGGCAAAGATGATGAGGCGTCTGTGACCTCACAGAGCTCCCTTGACAACAGCCAGGCAGGACAGGGATGCAGGGCAGGGGGAACCTCAGAGACCCCCTGTAGCCTTGCTGCAGCAAGTCTCCATCTCGCGGTTCTCTCAGAGGACCAAGAGACGGTTGTTGTGGAGGACATTCTGAGGAATTTTTTTTCATATCGGTGTGGATTTTTTTGAAAGAAATCATCATCTGTGTAGAAGGTAAGAAAAAATATAGGCTCTAAGGACAAGATAGGGGACTCTGTCCTAGCAGATTCTCAAGTAGAGGTATAGAGGTTCGATATCTCTGTACTGGGCACTGGTGCAACCACTCCTGGAATATTGTGTCCATTTCTGGTGTCCACAATTTGAGACAGATGCTGATAAATCAGAGAGGGTTCACAGAAGAGCCACAAGAATGATGAAAGGATTAGAAAACCTGCCCTGTGGTGACAGACTACAGGAGCTCAATCTAAGAGAAGGTTAAGCGGTGAGCCTATGGGAACAAATATTTACTAATGGGCTCTTCACTTTACCAGATAAAGGTTATGAGCAGACAATGGCTGGAAGTTGAAGCTAGACCAATACACACTGGAAAAAAGGCGAGCATTTTAAACATCAGAGTTTGGAGCAATTCACTGAGGCTTGTGCTGGATTTTCCACAACTTGCCTGTTTTAAAATCAAGATTGGGTGTTTTACTAAAAAATCTGCTCTAATTCCTATGGGAATTATTTTGAGGGACGTTCTATGGCCGAAGCAAAACAGAAAGTCAGACTGCAGTGGTTTCTTCTGGGCTTGGAATTTATGAATCTGTGACTCGCTGGGGGTGTTTGGAATTTGATCATTTTGCTTCCCTCTTCCTCCTTCCCTCTTGTCCCTTACATTGGTGTTGTAAGCTGAAGGGCATTGTGACTTTAGAGCAGTGGTTCCCAAACTGAGGTTCGTGAACCCCTGGGGGTTCGCGAAATGTTACAGGGGGTTCTCGGGAAAAAATTCCCTAATGGCGGACAGAGCTGCCCCTAGGGACCCCAGGCACCATGGGGCCAGCAGCCCAGAGCCCCTGGACTTCCAAGAGGTAAGCAGATCAAAGCAAGCATATCTATCACACTGAAGAGATTTAAATTTCAAGACTCCTTATAAGAAATGGAAAGGGAGGTAGATATTTTTGGCTGTTTTAAAAATGAAATAGGCAGCTAGGATTGTTTTTACAATTATTATGAAGAACAAGTTTAAACTTTGTTGTAATGTGCGTTGTTTGCCTGGACTGCTCAAGACCTGAATGCTTGTGTAGGAGGAACTCTTTAAGTTGGCTTCTTAAATACCTTTATGCTTGTTTCACATCTGATACTCCTTGATGAAACATAGGAGCCTTGTCTTATAACAGGCTTATTCCAAGTGTTACAAGCTACGAAAGTGAGATCTTGGAAGAGTGTTGCTGTTTTCATAATATAATAAGAATACTGTAATGATAAATAATAATTAATAATGAATAGTGTGTAATAAGCATGTCATAAAAACAAATTGTATATTTCCAAGATCACTTCTTTTCTAATTTATACTCAGGTAAAGTTGAAAATCCCTGGAAATATTCATTTTTGGGAGGGGGTTCATGAGACTTGACATTTTAGTGAAAGGGGTCCACAGGCTGTTAATATTTGGGAACCACTGCTTTAGAGTGAATTCAGACAGTCAGAGCTAACTCTCCACAGGTGATTTGCATAAGTCAGTAAATGAGCCTGCAGGTTTCCATGGGAGCGATGCCCAAGGCAGGCCGCAGGCTTCGGGTTGATGCTCAGGGTTAGTGGAGTCAGTGAGTGACAGGGGGGCTGAGTTACCTCTGGGGTCACAGTGTTACTGCTCGGGTTCCTCTGCCTGCTGCACCGCCTGGGCAGTGACGGTCAAGGGGAAGGTTTTGTAGATTTGAAACGTATAAACCAGGAAGCGCAGAAGAGGAATGGCTTAGACAATTTGGCAGTAAAATGGAGGTTTTGTGGCAATATCCTGTGCAATTAATACTGGTTCAGGGACGGAGACAGCATTCCTGCCCCCCTACCACCTCTTAGCTGGGCCTACATAAAAGGGACTAACTAGAGTTTTGGACACTTGTTTGTTTAAGACTGAGCAAATAAGGTGCAACAAATTATGATATGATGAATTCTGCTGCCTCCTCTCCTTTAAGAGAATATGAGCAGTTTATGATTCTCTCAAATGAAGTAGTTCTTCTAAAATCAAGGGGAATACCAATCAATGGCTTTTTCAGAACCAAAACCCCCCCAAAGAGATTTTTTTTTTAAATTTAAACTGGATTTTTTAAATTTAAATTTAAAAAGGTTTTTTTTTAAACAAACCTATCAAGTATAAAATTTGAAACTATGACAAGCTATGTTAAGGCCTATAGTTGCTCTAGCCTAGGAAAGTCATTGAAATAAATACATCGATGAAGAAGTCCATGTTTGCTGCCAAGTTTCAGAGGAAGTCAAAGCACTGAACTGTTGGAAGTCATGGCCTAAGCACCTGGGGGTGCAGAAGTTGTTGAAATACTCAGCCAGATTTCGGCAGCAATAGCCTCTTCTGCAGGTGCAAAAAGACTATTTTCTTCATTTCAGTTGATGCAGCTACTTCATTCCAATTTAAGAAACTGATTGGGAGTTGAAAAAGAATGAAGGCTTCTTTTCCTCTTGTAATATATGAATAAACGCTAGAGAGGAGGAGATGTGAGCTACTACCTCTAAAATCTGGAAGGAGGTTTATGACCAGGAACAATCAGCTCAATGCACGAACTAGAGATACTTCTTTACCTCAGTGTGTTTGAAATGAAAAAAAATGTTTCAGTTAACCTTTTTGTTCTTATGTATCCTGCAAAACCAGCATGTTTTAATGGTTACCTATTCATAGAATCCTAGAAGACTAGGGCTGGAACAGACCTCAGGAGGTCTCTAGTCCAACCCCCCGGCTCAAAGCAGGACCAACCCCAACTTAATCATCCCAGCCAGGGCTTTGTCAAGCTGACCTTTAAAAACTTGTAAGGATGGAGATTCTACCACCTCCCTAGGTAACCCATTCCTGTGCTTCACCACCCTCCTAGTGAAAAAGTTTTTCCTAATATCCAACCTAGACCTCCCCCACTGCAACTTGAGACCATTGCTCCTTGTTCTGTCATCGGCCACCACTTAGAATTTCATGAGAATCAATCTTTCATTAGGAAAATCACTCAAAAATACAAATACAAATCATTTGGAATGAAATCAATCCACCTTGATCTTTAGTGTCTGGGGGTGTGGGCCTCTGAGGCTAGACTGAGACCCTCATTGGCTAGAACCAGCCAGGGAGCCAGTAACAAATTCCAGTCCTGTTAGCATCCAAGCCTCCATAATCCAAGGAATACCTGACAGCTGCGGGAGACAGAGGGGTGCTGAGAAGGTCTAACTCATGATTGCCAACACAGAGATGTGTTATTGGCTTTGGATGGGGGACAAGTAGCAAATGCGTCAGTCACTACAACAGGTCACCCTCGGAGCCAGGGAGACTAGCACTTCCCAGCTCTGGAAGGGAGTGTTCCTCTAGCGGTTAGTGCGGGAGCCTGGACAAAGGACTCCTGGGCTCCATCCTCGGCTCTATCCCTGACTCCCAGTGCAACCCTGAGGCAGTGGCTTTTCCTGCCAAGGCCTCTGTTTCCAACAGTGGGGCTGGAGACACTCCCCTAGAGCCCTTGGGCCCTCACATTTCAGGAATGTGCGTGAGATACTAGGAGACCTTGAGATGGGAGGTGTCCTTCTGTTCGTCGGTCAGTGTTGTGAATCCCTGGCTGCTCGCCTGAGTTTATCCATCCCCTGGCAATAAAACATTGTCTTGTTTTCACAGCCACTTTCGATCTCCCCACTTCTACCCCCTGCCCTGCTGGCAGGGGATTCTGCAGCACCCCTTCTAGGCCAGCTGGGTGCAGAGGATCGAGGAGGAGGGTAAAGGAAGGACCAACAGCAAGCATCTGCCATCCAGCTCCATCCCATCTAGAGTAAGTAAGTGGAGTTCTCCAGAGCCATCCCCAGTGTGGTGGAAATATCCCACCAATAGGGCTCCCAGCCCGTCCCTTGGCAGAGTTTGTTCCCCAGGATGAGGGTTCCTGTGCCCTGGGGTGGGATGTGTGGGGAGGAGGAATTGCCTCAGCGGAGGGGAGGTGGGCAGGGGAGCAGGCAGGCCCCATTAATGAGAGGCTGCCTTGAACCCAGACTCACGGCTGCTCCCCACTCAGTTCCAGGATGGAGCGGCTGAGGCAGATGCTCAGGAGGAAGGCCAGGCAGGTGGCTCCAGAGCCAGAGGGAAAGAACATCCGTCTTTCTGAGGAGGAGAGCGGCCCCTCTGGCCCCACGGGCGGGGAAGAGGCTGGTGGCCAGCATAAACAGAGGAGCTGCCTGGCATGCTGCAGGAAGTGGATGACACCAGCTCCCCTAGCTGACCCTGAGGCACCTTCTGGGCCCAAATGGAGGTGGCCCCGGGTACAACTACGGAGGAGGGAGCCAGGAGAGGGCAGGAGCCGGGCAAGGCAGCTCTGGGGCTTCCTTCACAGGAAGCCAAGGAGCCAGGAGCTGCACCCCAGGGCCCAGCAGGAGCCACCCACCACCCTGGCAACTGTGGAGCCCTGCGCCAGCCCCACCCTGGCCCCTGAGGAGCCCCCCGCCAGCCCCACCCTGGCCCCTGAGGAGCCCTGCGCCAGCCCCACCCTGGTCCCTGAGGAGCCCCCCGCCAGCCAGGAGGAGGAGCTGAGCGACTCTGGGACCAACACCAGCAGCTTCTCGTACTCCCGAGGGGCCAGCAGCTCCTCTGCATGGTCTGACAGGCGTGCGGATGAATGCTCCCTCTTTGCAGGTGAGGGGAGACCCAGGGGAAAGGGAGGAGGACTGGGGCGGTGGGGGACTAGTAACCCCCTGTGCCCATCGGCTCGCCAAGGTGCCGGGACTGACCCATGTGAGCCCCACTAACACTAGTGGGGGGGGGCACAGCCACACTCCGCGGCAGGGGATGCTGGGTGGAGTTGGGGATCTCCAGCCTTCCCTGATCATGTTGGCGGGGGGGGTGACTGCCACGGGGCCCTGAGGCTCATGGGGCTGAGGGCGTCTCTCGCAGGGGCAGGGTGGGGCCCGCGCTGCCATGGGGCTTCTTACAGAGAAGGGGGAAACATGGAGCCTTCTCTGTCCACTGCATCCCCCCAGCAGCAGAAGGGATTATACTTTCTCCTTCCCTCCCTGGTGCAGAGCCCCCCAGTGCCCATGAGGATGAGAAAGAGGAAGAGGAGGAGGAGGAAGATGTGTCCCTGGAACAAGACATCATCACAGAGATCCAGGAGTATCTCCAGGGCAGAGATAAGGTACAAAAATCCCCCAGCTGCACTGCCACCAAGTCCGTCCTGCCCCTTGTTCCATCTCCACCCAGGCAGGGGGGTTTTGTCCAAGAGAATCCCTCACCCCCAATGGGGGGACACGTCTCCTCTGTTCTCTGGCACCCCAAAGTGGGGACATTTGTCCCACACAGGCCAAGGTTTCAGCTCCCCGCAGACACTGTCCAAGTTACAACCCCGGTCTGTGCCGGGCAACACTGGTTTCAGGAAGGGGCGGCTTTCCCTGTCCAACCCCATGGAGGTCCTGAGCCCTGGAGTTGGTTTGGGTTGGGCGGGGAGGTCCCTATGTAACAGGCTCTCTCTCTCTCCCCCCACCCCACTCCTAGCTGATGGGGAACAGGGCCCATCAGCTCCGCTTCCTCGACGCTGTGCTGAGTCTGTGTGTCTTGGCACAGCAGCAGGGGTGGGACACCCTGGAGCCCTATATTTCCAAAGCGGCCCTTGTGGAGAGCATTGCGGTGAGTGGGACCCCGTGCCCGGCCCCTGGGGCTAGGGAGCCAGACATGGGAGGAAGCGTTAGTTGGGTTGGAGGGGGAAGCAGAGGACAGGGGTTCCTGGGGTGAGGGCTGGGGAGCAGGGAAGGGGATAATTGTGACACTGATCAGGAGCTGGCAGTGGGGAATTGTAAGCCCGGAGGGGAAAGGAGGGGAGGGGAGGGGGGAATTGGGTGGGAGAGGGAGAAGGAAGTTTGATGGATGGGAGGAATGGGGGGGCCCAGCTGGTTGGGGGTGGGGGTGACACTGGCTATTTCTGCAGAGCACTTTGGCCTCCACCCTGGGAAGTGCCTCTGGGTCTGCGGGGCCTGGTCTCACACATGGTTTTGTTTCCTTGGGATCTCCCAGGAGCTGATTGAAATTCTACCTGAGGTGTCAGAGCCGAGCTCCATCATTTCCAGCTCCATGGACGTGGTTTGCAGCCTCAGGTATCAGGACCCTCCCGTCCAGCTGCCCTAACCCTGGTGCTGATCGGGCCCAGAGCTGGGAGTCACAGATCCTCCTCAGCCTAGGTTACCCCCAGCTGTGGCTGTTCCCATCCCCCAGCAGAGGAGGCGGGAATGTCCCCTCTTTCCTGGCTGGGGGGTGGATTTCACTCCAGGAACGTTACAGTGGCCGTGGGGAGGGGATCACTGTGGGGGAGGGGGTGATGTCCATGCCAGTGCCAGCACCACGCTGGTGCTGCAAAGTGTACGACAGGCTCCTCTCTTCTGCCAGCAAACTGAAACCACCACTGTCCCTGGAGCTGGAATCTCGCCTCCTGAGCGCGCTCCTCCACCAGATCTTCACCATGGGCACTGGGAACGACACCACCCACTTCCAGGTAGGTCCTGATCCTACTTCTCTGTCCCCGGAGCAGGAGCAGGCTCTGGTCCCTGCTCCCTCACGTTGATAGAGCTGCTGAGAATAGGGGAGGGGTGAGCAGAGCTGGGAACAGGCCCGCAAGAAACTGGCAGTGGGGGCCCCTTCCCTCCAGAGAGGATTGCATTACCCCTCCGTGGCTGATCCCAGCCTTCCCTCCTCTCCTCATTCTGTGCTCTGCTGCCTGGACTCTCCCGGGGATCCTACTTCCCACCCACTGCAATTTGGCTGTTCCATAGTCTGCTGGGTACCAGGCGCTGTGCAGAGAACTGCTAAGAGCAAGGATTGAAGAGGCAGCAGGCATCCGGCCATGAACTTTTGCTTAGTCTCTCTGGAGTGATGTGAATGGGAGAGGCCAGGATGTGCCTTTTGAGTCTTGCCAGGGCTCCTAGAGAATCCTCCTAATTGTAGGGTTACCATATTTCAGCAAGCAAAAAAGAGGACAGGAGGAGCCCCGCCCTAGCCCCGCCCCTGCCCCTCCCACTTCCCACCCCCCCAGAACCCCCAACCCTCCCCCCATTCCTTGTCCCCTGACTGCCCCCTCCTGGGACCCCTGCCCCTAACTGCCCCCCAGGACTCCACCCCCTACCTAAGCCTCCCTGCCTCTTGTCTCCTGACTGCCCCAACCCTTATCCACCCCCCCACGCCCCATCCAACCACTCCCCACCCCCTGACAGCCCCCGCCCCAGAACTCCCAACCCATCTAAACCCCTCTGCTCCCTGTCCCCTGACTGCTCCGATCCCTCTCCCCACTCCTGCCCCCTGACAGCCCCCCCCAGAACTCCCAACCCCCCCCGCTCCTTGTCCCCTGACTGCCCCCTCCTAAGACCCCCCCCCAACTGCCCCCCAGGACCCTATCTCCTACCTGTACCCTGACTGCCCAAAACTTTCTCCACTCCCCCCAAAAAGCCCCCCCCTGAACTCCCGACCCCCCCCCCGTTTCTTGACTGCCCCCTCCAGAACCTCCCTGCCCCTTCTCCTGCCCCCTGGCCCCCTTACCCTGCTGCTCAGAACAGGGTGTTGGGCTCTGTGCCAGCCGGACACGTGGCTGCACTCCCCAGCGCAACAAAACCCGGTCCCTGGCCCTGCACAGTGCTGCCAGACCGGGCTGCAGGGGAGAGCTGCCGGCTCAGAATGCAGGGCGGATCCGGCTCCTCTACAGCTGCTCCGGAGTCCAGCCCGGGACTTTCCTGCAGCCCTCCCAGCCGCTCGCTCTGCTCTGCCGGGGGAGGGGGAAATCCCGGACATTTTGAGTGATTTACAAATTCCCCCCGGACGCTATTTTTAGCACAAAAAGGAGGACATGTCCGGGTAAATCCGGACGAATGGTAACCCTACCTAATTGTCCCCTGACTGGTGTGGCCCCATGTCCCTTGACTGGCGGGTGCTCCCTCCTCTTGCAGGCTCTCCACAAGAGCTTTTTGCAGAGCCTGGACAGCATGCTCAGGGGCCTGCTGACAGAGACCCCCAGCTTGGAGAAGCTGCAGCACCTCTTGGAGGTGAGTAGAATGGGACGGTCTGGGGTGGAATTGCCCCTGAACCCCGTGGGAGGGCAGCAAACGAGAGATTAGAAGAGCCACATTTCCATTGTGTCCTTCCAGCTTGGACCCAGCCGGCCACACTTTCCCAGAGCTGCCAGTGCAGGGGGAAGGAGCTGGGACTGTCAGCCAGCGCTCTGCCCGATTGCATTAAGCACTAACAGTGAGCAGCAGGCCTGGCTGGGGACTGAGAGACTGAAACCCCTGTGAGATGCAGGACATGGGCCTCTGAGAAAAGTCTCTGGCTCCTTTCTAGGGAGACCCTGAGATACAGGAGGAGCCTCAGGGAATCAGCTCTTCTGTCCTAGGGACACTGCAGTTCCCGGAGGGATTGTCCTCACGGCCGTTCCATCCATCCTACCAAGGCCCTTGCAGCTGGGGTCTGGGGTCCAGGGCATGTGCCTTGATCCTGACGTGCTGTTCATGGATCAGGGGTTCAGGGCAAACGGACCAGCCCTAAGACTGACCATTGTCCCAGCCTGGAGAGACGATGAGCTTGTGCTCAGCAAGACGTGGGCAGTGTCATGGACCCCCTTTTCAAGCTCTGCGACCAGGGGTCAGCTGTTCCACCCTGAGCGCAAGATGTAAGCCCCATGGGGACCGGGAGAGGCTCGTTTGTAGAGCATGTACGCCTGCCCACTGACCCTCCCCTGCCTCCTTCTCCCGCAGCACATCCATGTCTGGATCCCATCAAAAAGGGCCCTGGAGAGAGCTAGGGCCATACAGAGCAGCGCTGCCCTGCTCGAATTCGCCACCTCCCTGCCTGGATTTGACGTAAGTGACCTTTGACCCCAGCATCCTGCAGAGTCAGGGCTTGAGTCAAGTTCCTCATCCCGTGGCTAATTGGTCCCCCCTGGGTCCGCAAGGGACTGCGTTCCATAGGCCACGGGCTGGCAGATTTGTGCCTGGCCTCAGGGCCCTTGTTATTCTGGAGCAGCTAGGCAGTAAGTGCTCATAGAGGGCCTTTGCCCTGGTCCCTTTGCTCCAAGCTCCCTTGGGGGCAGAGAGCTCTCGCTCCTCTCGCCCAGCGCCTCCTACAGAGGGGTGGGAGCAGAGCTCTGGCCCAGGGGTGCTGGAGAGCTGAAGGGAGGTTGATGGATTCCCCTCTCCTCCTCCTTCCACCAGACCTCCTCCGACTTCTCCATGGCAGGCGACTTTGTGCTGCAGCTGGGTCTCCATATATCCCACCCAGCCGAGGACATCAGCCGGCAAGCCAGGGGTGGGATATATTGGCTGCACAGGCTCCTGGTGCAGAAGAGGGGTAAGAACCCAGCTGGGCAATGGGACCCCATGGAAACAAGCCTCTCGGAGACTAGCTCCAGCTGGCCATTGGGACGCCTAGAGGACTAAGGCCTCTCTGTTTAGACCCACTGTAGCAGGGAAGAGGAACCCCAATAGTAACAAGGCCCCTCCTTTGAGACTCCCTCTGCTGGGCAATGGGACCCTACAGAAAGAAGCCCCCTCCTCTGAGACCAATCCCACCTTAGATGATGACTCTTTCTCTTCCCCTCTCTCTGAATTAGGGAGATGAGTGTGAAAATGCCAGGGAAATTGGCTGCTTTATTTCAGAGCCCGGCTCTGTCGCCAGCCCAGGGAAATAGCCCACCCACAGGGCAGCCAGCTCGTGAGGGGACAGGAACAGAGCTATTGAGAGACATGGAGGGAAAGAGCCCATCATGAGGGCAGGGGTAGGAGCAGAGACCACAGGGGAAGGACACAAAGCTTGTAGGATGTCACCAGTTGGGTAGTCAGGGCCAGATCCTGACTTCAGTGGGTGTGGGGGGTTATCAGTATTAGACACCACCATTAACAGGCACCCACTCCCAGAGCACAATGACTCTAAGGGTCACATGATTACTGTGATGACTAAAACAAATCCCCCTTCTGGTACTAAACCGCCTGGTATGGACCCTGCGATTCCATTGGGCTGTGGATGCCACGAGGACCCTGGCCAGTGTGCACCCAGACGGAAACCGGCAGTGAAAGCGGAATGCCAAACCTCCCCAATGGGTGTGTCTTTCTCCCCCAGGGCTCAACATCACCGAGGGAAGAGAGCTGTGGTGCCGGGAAGGGCTCCAGGATACCGAGCGCCTGGGCTATAGAAACCTGGCCAGGGTGGGAGAGGTAAGGACTCTCTGCCGGTGCATTGCAGCAGCTCAGGTGTGGAGCTGTCTCCCCCTGCAGTGAGTGTGTCATGGACACAGGGCAAGAGCCTGCTACTTATTTGCAGCAGAGTATGTGAGGTTCCTGGGAATGTCAGTGGGGTGAGGCGTGGGAATGAACCAGATCTAAAAGACCCCTCACCTCTAGCGGGTGAGCTGCAGGAGATATCGCTGCTGGGAGCAGTAGAGTGTCTGGGTGAGCTGGTTTCAAAGTGCGGAGACCCATTTCCAGCATCTCATGGCACCTGGGTTGAATCCTGCTCCAGAAAGAGCTATTGGAGGCCTCAGTGCCTGCAGCCTCTTACTGAAGGGGGTTCTTTGGTCCATGGGACCCCAAAGGTTGGCTGCCCCAGGACTCTTCTCCACCTTGTGAGCCACCAGAGGGATTTGGAGCCTGGTTCTGAGCCATTGCAAGGGCTCTGGTTCTGTTGGTTTTAGGTCTTTGGTGAGATATTCACTGAAGAGCAGAAAAAAAATTTTCTTCACGGGGCGCTGGAGGCCATACATCACCCCCTGCTCCATGTCAGCCAGGCTGGGCTGCTGCTGACCTACTCCATCATTGGGGAAGCCGACCAGCTGCTAGGGGACGAGGTAACCAAAGAGGGATCAACTGGGGAGGGAACCCCAGGGCCTTTCACCTCCAGGCCATTGACAGTCACTCCCATCCCATCCCCACGCGCTGACCTGGGAGCAAGGAGAGGATGAACCCAGGCAGGTGCCATTGGTAGGTGCCAGCTTGTCCCCTGAGCAGCTCAAAGCAGGGCAGACCCAGCTCTCCAGCAAGGCTATTTCCTAACAGGCATCACATCAACATGCCACGCTGCCATTGCTCATGCTAGGGGCTGCCAACTCCCCCAGCCACCTCTGTGAGCCTTTCATCCCCTCCGGGCCTCAGGCCGGTTCCTAGTGCTCTGGGATCATGTTATCCCAGCAACCACCTGCTCTGGGAGAGCTGGAGGAGTCAGTCAGCGGAGGCTGCTTAAGTGCCCCATTCCCCAGAGCTACTGCCCATGGCATCATGTTAAGGATGGGGGATCCCTTGGGGAAAGGTGTCCACTTCCTCTCACCCCCCGGCACTACTGCCCAAAGCCTCCCAGCCCCGCAGCTGGAGGGGGCGAGGGCGGCTGAGGGGATTCTGGGGAGCGGAGCTGAATCCTCAGCTGTGTTGGGAGGTAGAACAGCTCTCGGGGGGACTGAGAGGACTAGGGGCAGGAGTTCATTCCCCAATGGTGGGAGAGGGGATGGGAGTCACTGGAGAAGAGACGAGATTTTGTCTCGGGGGTTGGGTGGGGGAATCCGTCCCTCAGACATGCGGGGTAGGGAGGAAATTTTGCTGGCTCCCGGTGCCGTTAATCCCTTTGTTCTCATGGGTGTCCGAGTCTCTGATTGATCCTTGTTCCCTGGCAATAGGGGGACATTAGAACAAACGTGATGTACAGGCTCTTTGCTATCAGGAGATCTGGCCTGGTGCCCAAAGGACTGGAGGGGCAGTGCTCCACGTGGCAGCCTTGAAGACCCCCCCCCCGCTTCACATGACTAGAAGCCCCCAGCCCCTGCCACAGGTACTGCTCTGTCTCACTGTGCCTGGGGGGGAAGGGCTGGGGGGAGCGGCCATAGAGCCCACAGCACTGAGAGAAAGCCAGGCCGAGCACCTCGATCTCACCACCCTGCCCCACCCCGACCCCTGGAGCTGGGGCCAGGCCAGATAATGGTTCGGAAGAATCAGGCTGTGGGGCTGGCCCAGAAATGAGAGCATCCGCAGAACCAGGGGTTATGCTCAATAGCCGTTGCAGTCTGGGAGGGGTGGCCTGACATGGAGCCCCTCCCCTTTCGTCACTGCTCAGACCTTCCCATGGCCCGTGTCACCCCTGACGCAGCAAATGTCTGCCCATCCCCCACCTCGGGCCCAATCCACCCACCTGGTATCTGAACCCTTCCCAGCCAGGAATGAAACTCGCCCCTAACAGTCTGGGGCAGGGAAGGATCCTCCCCATCTGGCAGGTGGGAACTGAGACGTAGAGGAAGGGCTGTGGGCCTGGTCACACAATCCTGGGTGGAGATCTGGGAAGTGGACTGGGTCCCAGCCTAGAGCCTTTCCCGCAGGGGCACTTTCACTTTCTGCCCTTTATTCTCCTCTCCAGCTAGGGGGTCTGTGAGTGTGAAATGAACAGGGAGGGTGATGGGGTCCTGGCATATAGCCTGGATGGGAGCTCCCCTTGGCTTGGACCCCAGGGTCAGAGACATCTTGGTCATCCTGCTGTCCTTCTTCTATTGCTAGGAAGGGAGTCCACCGATGAGGGGTCTTTCGGGCTCCAGTAAGCCATCCTCATTCCCTCCCGCATGTACCACCCTGCCCTGCCCTGCCCTCCGGTTTCCTCGCTGTTGCCTCTGGCTTGACTCTTGACTCAGGTCTCTGGCTATGACTTTGGTATGACCCTTCTTGGCTCCAGATTTTGGTTATGAACCCCGCCTCAGTATTTTCCTTGCCTTTCTCTAGCCTCGCTCCAGTCCCTCCACCCACCCGCTCCAGCATTGCCTCCTCCTCCTGATCTTCCCCAACCCGTCGGATTTTGACTACCTGGATTTGACCTTCGGCGTGTCTATGGACTTTGGCTTGAGAATGGACTTGGATGATCTTTGGTCTGACCACCCGGCTTCGACCTCTGGCCTGGACTTGGACACTGATCTGGTTCTGCTTCTGTTTTGTTGATAGACTCTGATCTCAGTTTTGATCCTGGTGTGTCTAGCATCACTCTTAGCCAAGTGCCATCCATGTGCAAAAGGGGACCCATCACACCAGGTGTGAACCATGGCCTCACTACATGAGCCTGGCCCGGTGCTGCCCCTACTGGAGTTGTGCAATGGAAATGTAGGGGTTCCTTTAAACAACCTCCACCAGCATTCTTGACTTGGACACCCGGCCATAGTATAATTGCCCTACCATCAATCAAACCCTAACCCCTCCCTTGATTCCTTAAGCCCAACCCCTTGACCCCTTAGTCCCTCCCACCTGTCACCGGAAATCCCGCCCCATGGGGGTATTACTTCCGGGGTCAAGGCGGCCGCATGACCAGATGCAAAGGGATGTCATGTGACACCTCTAAGAACTCCTCCCATCACCCTCTACCAATCAGAATGGGTTTCATCCCAAAAGGACCACCCTGAGAGGAGATTTGACCAATCAGGGTGCCTTCCAGGGTGGGGGTGACCTGTCCAGAAGTGGGCCGTGTGACCCCTCTAAGAACTCCTCCCACCACCCTCTACCAGTCAGGTTGGGTTTCGTCTTGAAAGGACCATCCCAAGAGGAGATTTGACTAATCAGGGCGAGGTCCGGGACAGGCTGACCTGTCCAGAAGTGGGCCGTATGACCGCACTAAGAACTCCTCCCAAGGCCCTCTGCCAATCAGAGTGCAGCACCATTACCCCATCAGTCCCAGCGCTGGACAGAAGAGGCCATCTCTTACCAACGACACATGTTTTAGAAATTGTGGAAAGGCTGTTGAGAGGAAAGATGAACTCCTTCACCAACCCCGTGAAAACTTCGGACTTTGTTTTAGCCCCGACTGTCTTTGACCATACGCAGAGAAAGCGCTACATCAGCAACAGTTTGAGGAGGAGGAGGAGGGAGCGACCGAGGGGAGCCCTTTGGCCCGGCTATTGATGGATATGCCGGAACCCGAACCAAACTGCTTGTGAGACACCCTGATGAGCATGGTGGCCTCTCTTTGTCCACCCCCTTAGAGGTGAAATGCGATCACGGCTTGCGGGAGTCACAGGCGGACAAGGTGAACGGAAAAGACAGCGCTCAGGTAAATGAACGATTAAGAAGAGACGGTCGAGGTCTTGCGGCCAACATAGATCTTTTGGAACACCTCATTGCCCATGACGGAAGATAGTACGTTCAGTTCTGCCATGGCATTCAGAAACACACCCCATTGTTTAGGTACATGTCTGCTAGGAACAGAGCGCGTCTGGGTGATGGCCCTGCCTAAGTCGAGCATGTTAGAACCATTATCCACAGAACTTTTATACACAAAAGCCCCTTTATCGTTCCACGAAGAGATATTTTCGTCCTGGCCCAGTTTATTTAGCAATACTAACGCTTATTCACGTTATCCAACATCTCCTGAGCAACAGAGTCTGAGGTCTTTGGTGTTTCTGGAGGTTTGGCAGTTACACTCTGTTCCTGTTCTGGTAGAAACAGACTTATTTTCCCTTTATCCACATCGTTCTGCTTCACGTACATTAGGTACTTTTGAAGCCCGGCGCTGTAAAGTTTAGCCTTTTTGTATTCGGCTACATCAGTTCTTTGAAGTACAGACTTCATTTCAGCATCCAGTAAGCGAGTTGCGGTCGTTCTAATATTTTCCTCTGCCAGAGGGGGAGCCCTTAATTGCTCCAACGGGTGGCTGGGCACCAGGTACATTTTTTCTGCATACTCCATTATCGATTAGTTAAAAGCCCCGTTATCAGAGGGATAGCAAAACTTAACAGAGGGCCGATAAACACCCCAGACTTCTTCACCAGATGTTTCTTTCTTTTAAGTGAAACACTTTTATTACAAAAAGAACAGGAAAGCGTGCGTCTCTTTTTCAGCACGCGCACTTGATTCTGTGTTAAAGGTACGTTTCCTTTTAAGGTATTGAGCGCTATTTCTGAGATGGCCACTACTAGATCGTGAGAGGCCTAACACAGTATAGCCCTCCTTTGCTGCGGGGACGATTTGCTAAGTCATTTTAAAAGGCCCAGGTTGCTCTTCACGCAGCTAGACAGGTTTTCGGTCGGCAGCCCTGGCTGTTAAAAGGGCGCCTGGCAATAATTCATCTCTTTTTATACCCCCTGTTGTTCTTTTCAAAGTATAAACCGCCGGCCAGTCTGGAGGGAAAAGACCAGTTCTTAGTCTATAAGCTTCTGGTGTGGAAGGATTTAAATCCACCACCAGGTAGCCATAAGGTCTTTTGGTAGCATCCTCAAAAGCTTCTAGAAGGAATTGAGCTTTGCCGGGGTACATTTGCCGAGCGAGCGTAGCGATTTCTCATTTATCCCTGGGGTTTTGAACAGAACCATGTACTTTGTATTTAGGTTAATCGGGCGACTCTTTTTTCCCTAGCAAACTCCAGCATTGCAGGAGTTTTCAGTCCTTCGTTTTTTATTCACACCCCCTAGAGCGCATGCTCTGGGTTTGTGAATGTGTGTGGTTCTGCGCACGTTCAGAGCCCCTAGAGCGCATGCTCTGGGTTTGTGAATGTGGGCGTTTTCACTCACAGTTTCCTCAGGGTTTGGTGTGGCGGCGGCCGCTAAGGAACTGGAGTTGTGGTTGTGTTGTTGCAATACCGTACTGCGGAGCAAACAACATTATTATAAAACACATGAAACCGTCTTGTAAACTTAAAAAATAAAATATTCATTAAGGTGTTTTTCTATTTAAAAAGTCACAGCTTTAAAACAAATAATCCATTTCAGGCTGTACAACAAACACAGGTTTTGAGTTTATTTCTACCACTTAAAAAACAAAACAAAACAAAACAAACAACAAAAAACCCACAATTTTTTTTTTAAAAATACATCTCATTTTGCAGAATAAAAAACTAAACTGCTTTTAAAATCCATTTTAAAACATATTTTGCACAGTAAAAAACCTTGTTAGTTTGAAACAAACCAAGTACTTTTTAAAAACCTACACCTATGCCTTGCACAGACCCCTCTCACACACAAAACAGCAGCTTTATAAAACACACCAAACCAAGTTTGCAGCCCTATACTTTTCAATAACCCCCCATGCATTTAAATGGCCCATGCTTGTTCTGTCCCTCAGCCACGTGTGCTTGGGCCTTTGGGTTAGTTACTATTATTCCCCCAATTGCCTCAAACCCATTAAAAACAACACATTATGCACAGTAAAAAAACCTGTTAGTTTGAAACAAACCAAGTACTTTTAAAAACCCTACACCTATGCCTTGCACAGACCCCTCTCTCACACAAAGCAGCACATTTAAAAAAAAAATACTTTTCAATAACGCCCCCACGCATTTAAAAGCCAATTTCAAAAAAGTTCCCTTTCACTATGGGATAAAGTGTTGCAAGCACATGCTTGTTCTGTCCCCCCCCATTTGTGTTTGGGCCTTCAGGTTAAAGAACAAGAACAAATTGTAGTTAGTATTGCCACCAAATCCCTATACAACTTGCGTAATACCTAAAGTTTTAAAAAAAAGTATTAAGCACAACTATAGTTAAAATGGTTTTTACCTTGGCCTGTTGGTGAACTGCAGCTTAAAGTTACTGGTTCCATGCTAAGCAGATCACACTGCAAGGAAGATAGACACCATTAGGGTTACCATATCTCATAAATAAAAAAAGAGGACCCTCCACGGGCCCTGGCCCCGCCCCTTTCCCCACCCCTAGCCCCGCCCCAACTCCGCCCCTTCCCCATCCTAACCCCGCCCCTTCCTCCCTCCCACTCCCAGCCAGGGGGAAAGGGCTGCCCCAGCGCTACCGGCTTCAGGGTTTGCCGGGCAGCCCCCAGACCCTGCGCCCCCAGCCGGCGCTTCCCCAGCGCAGCTGGAGCCCGGGAGGGGAAGCGCCCAGCCGGGGGCGCAGGGTCTGGAGGCACGGGGGCTGCCTGAAGCCGGTAGCGCTCGGGCAGCCCGGCTCTTAAACAGAGCCGAAGAGTCGGGGAGGAGCAGAGCCGCCATTTTCCCGGACATGTTCGGCTTTTTGGCAATTCCCCCCGGACGGGGGTTTGACTGCCGAAAAGCCGGACATGTCCGGGAAAAAGAGGACGTATGGTAACCCTAGACACCATTATTTTCCAAAGACAGCATGGGCAAAGAGTGGCATTTCAGAGTTAAAGACAGCAAGCCTTACCTCTTTCTGCAGTCCAGCAGCCATTCAAGAACGTTTCTGTTGAAAAGGACAGTCTCCAACATACCTGAGCTTTTTATAGCATCTTAGCCCATTGTTTCAAACAGACTTCAACATAGTAGCTAGCATGTTAATTTAATCACCACAGCTCCGAAAGAATAGATCCTTAAGGACTTTAGGCACCTCTCCCATAGCACACCCTTTTGTGATCTGGGGTGGGGGAAACAAGTTGTCTGCACAACAGGGCTATTTTTTTAAGTAAGTTAAAATAAATTTTTCAGTAGGGCCATCTTACAGTATCGAACAGTACCCATTTCCAAGTGGGGGGCCCTTTGCAGATATTAATGAATGTCTTGGGGCTTTTTTATTAAACATGTCTTTCATGCTTAAAGTTTGGGGGGGGGGGTTCCTAGAAAGAATGACCCATAGCAATCAACCAACTCCAGGGTCATATTTAAACCGTCCAATAGTGTCCCACCAACTCCTGGGGTCATATTTAAACTGTCCAATGGAGTTCTGCCAACTCCAGGGGTTATATTTAAACTTTCCAGTCACATCTGCGAATTCCTGAGGTTTTATTTCATTTCATATTAATCAGAACTCACCATCCACACCCACCCACCCCCCTTACTATGGGTGCACCCCCATCAAATTTAACCCTATGGCAACAAGGGTAAGTAATCGCAGTGACCTGGCTATTCAGTGAGGGGGGGAGGTGTAGTTAAACCCATTCAGTTCAACTCTTTTGTACTCAAACACATGTCTGAACAAGCCCTGTTTGTTTTATTGTAAGCACATTTTTTTAGGATTTTTTCCCCCTCCCACAACATACATTTCAGCTTTTTGCTGTAAATGGGTCACTTTTACACAAAAAACCCCACAAGAGCTAGGTGCTCACAAACAATTGATTTGTTATTTAAAAGACATACAGCTCCTTGAAAACAAACCAAGATGCTTCATGAAAACTTTCAGAAAAGAAATAGTGTAAGCACCCCACTGCTTGTTTTTCGATTTACACAACCCCCAGTTCCTAACCCATTACACCTCCTCCTCGACCATCGCTTCTTAATCATTCATTTAGCTGTGCGACGTCTTTTCCGTTCACTTTGTCCGCCGGTGACTCCCCCAAGCCGTGATCGCATTCCACTTGTAAGGGGGTGGACAAAGAGAGGCCTCGGGGCTAAAACAAAGTCCAAAGTTCTCACGGGGGTAGTGAAGGAGTCCATGTTTCCATTCAGCAGCCTTTCCACGATTTCTAAAACACGTGTTCTTGGTAAGAGATGGCCTCCTCTGTCCGGCGCTGGGACTTATGGGGTAATGGTGCTGCACTTTGATTGGCAGAGGGCTTTGGGAGGAGTTCTTAGTGGGGTCATAGGGCTCACTTCCGGATGGGTCACCCCACCCAGGATCTCGCTCTGATTGGTCAAATTCTCCTCTTGAGGCAGTCCTATCAGGGCAAAACACATCCTAATTGGTGAGGGCGGTGGGGGGAGCTCTTAGAGGCATCACACAAGCCACTTCCAGACGGGTCACCCCACTCCGGAACTCGCCCTGATTGGTCAAATCTCCTCTCGGGGTGGTCCTTTTGGGATGAACCCCATCCTGATTGGTAGAGGGTGGTGGGAGGAATTCTTAGAGGGGTCACATGACACACCTTGCTTCCGGTCATGTGGTCACCTTGATCCCGGAAGTAACACCCCCATGAGGTGGGACTTCCAGTGACAGAAGGGAGGGACTAAGGGTCAAAGGGTGGGGCTAAGGGGTCAAGAGGCGGGGGTTAGGGTTTGATTGATGGTAGGACCCTTATAGTACTGCCGGGTGTCCGAGTCAAGAATGGTGGAGTAGCTCCAGGGACGGAGGTTGGTTAAAGGAACCATAGAATCATAGAATATCAGGGTTGGAAGGGACCTCAAGAGGTCATCTAGTCCAACCCCCTGCTCAAAGCAGGACCAATTCCCAACTAAAGCATCCCAGCCAGGGTTTTGTCAAACCGGGCCTTAAAAACCTCCAAGGAAGGAGACTCCACCACCTCCCTAGGTAACGCATTCCAGTGCTTCACCACCCTCCTAGTGAAATAGTATTTCCTAATATCCAACCTGGACCTCCCACACTGCAACTTGAGACCATTGCTCCTTGTTCTGTCATCTGCCACCACTGAGAACAGCCGAGCTCCATCCTCTTTGGAACCCCCCTTCAGGTAGTTGAAGGGTGCTATCAAATCCCCCCTCATTCTTCTCTTCTGGAGACTAAACAATCCCAGTTCCCTCAGCCTCTCCTCATAAGTCATGTACTCCAGACCCCTAATCATTTTTGTTGCCCTCCGTTGGACTCTTTCCAATTTTTCCACATCCTTCTTGTAGTGTGGGGCCCAAAACTGGACACAGTATTCCAGATGAAGCCTCACCAATGTCGAATAAATGGAAACGATCACGTTCCTCGATCTGCTGGCAATGCCCCTACTTATACAGCCCAAAATGCCATTAGCCTTCTTGGCAACAAGAGCACACTGTTGACTCATATCCAGCTTCTCGTCCACTGTGACCCCTAGGTCCTTTTCTGCAGAACAGCTACCTAGCCCTTCGGTCCCTAGTCTGTAGCAGTGCATGGGATTCTTCTGTCCTAAGTGCAGGACTCTGCACTTGTCCTTGTTGAACCTCATCAGGTTTTTTTTGGCCCAATCCTCTAATTTGTCTAGGTCCCTCTGTATCCGATCCCTACCCTCTAGTGTATCTACCACGCCCCCTAGTTTAGTGTCATCTGCAAACTTGCTGAGAGTGCAGTCCACACCATCCTCCAGATCATTAATAAAGATATTAAACAAAACCGGCCCCAGGACCGACCCTTGGGGCACTCCGCTTGAAACCGGCTGCCAACTAGACATGGAGCCATTGATCACTACCCGTTGAGCCCGACGATCTAGCCAGCTTTCTATCCACCTTACAGTCCATTCATCCAGCCCATACTTCTTTAACTTGGTGGCAAGAATACTGTGGGAGACCATATCAAAAGCTTTGCTAAAGTCAAGGAATAACACATCCACTGCTTTTCCCTCATCCACAGAGCCAGTTATCTTATCATAGAAGGCAATTAGGTTAGTCAGGCACGACTTCCCCTTCGTGAATTCATGCTGACTCTTCCTGATCACTTTCCTCTCCTCTAAATGTTTCATAATTGATTCCTTGAGGACCTGCTCCATGATTTTTCCATTGCACAACTCCAGTAGGGGCAGAACCGGGCCAGGATCATGTAGTGAGGCCATGGTTCACACCTGGAGTGATCTGGCTACTTACTTGCAGAGAGCCTGCTTTTATGCAAAAAGTTGCACAACCTGATGTCACATGCTGCATCTGATAATTAGGTCCAGTGGTAGGAGCCTAGGTCGCAGCGAGGTGCAGGATGGCACCTAGGCTAAGACTGGTTTCAGAGTAGCAGCCGTGTTAGTCTGTATCCGCAAAAAGAAGAACAGGAGTACTTGTGGCACCTTAGAGACTAACAAATTTATTAGAGCATAAGCTTTCATGGACTACAGCCCACTTCTTCGGATGCATATAGAATGGAACATATATTGAGGAGATATATATACACACATACAGAGAGCATAAACAGGTGGGAGTTGTCTTACCAACTCTGAGAGGCCAATTAATTAAGAGAAAAAAAACTTTTGAAGTGATAATCAAGCTAGCCCAGTACAGACAGTTTGATAAGAAGTGTGAGAGTGAGGCTAAGACTGGTGCTAGAATCAAGATCCAGGGACACACCAGGATCAAAACCGAGATCAGAGTCCATCAACAAAGCAGAAGCAGAACCAGAGCCAGTGTCCAAGTCCAGGCCATTACACCCGGCTGTGAATCTCACAATTGTTGGCTCCCAGGAAATCTGCAAAGGTTTTCCTCAAACTTCATCTGCGAGGATTTCCAATCTAACACTCATTTGGGCAAGGGACAAATGGAAGACAGATTTCAAAACACACTATGGACATTTTAACTGTCTGATATGCTATTGGAGCTAACTAATGGTCCCCTGACCTTGCAATCCTTCATCAGTGATGTATCTGGGAACAGTGTCATCTATTCAGGTGACATACTCCTCTTTTCGGAGAACCCAGAGCAGCACACACACCTCATCCGGACCTGGAGAGGTTTCGGCAGCGTGGTCTCAACACAGAATTGGTAAAGCGTATCTCCAGCGAACTCTCCACAGAGTTTAGGGGGTACATCTTCTCCCCAGAAGATGTTACGATTGATGCAAATAAGGTGGAAGCCATTCATAAATGGGACAAAGTTTGAAGTCCTCAAGAAGAGCTGCGCTTCCTAGACTTCACCAGCTTTACTGCTGCATTGGCCCAGGGTTCTCAGAGCCAGTAAACCCCACGAGAGCTCTCCTCCACATAATGGCCACATTCGTTTGGTCATCCAAGTTCCAACAAACCCGCAAACAGCTCAGAATTGCCTTCACCACTGCATCTATTTTGACGCACAGCATTCTTCATGGAAGTAGATGCATCTACTATGACCACCAGGGCCTGCTTTGTTTGGTGCTGCCAGATGTGGACTGAAATTCAGACTTAGCTTGACACACGTGACTTCTGTGCTTTCACCAAGGCACCACGCACCTAACTTCTTGGCATCTCAGGCCTCTGAAGACCCTGCTCCATCCATGGCAGCCATTGCCAGGAATTTCACTCATTCAAATGGCCACATGATGGAACTGACTCTCATAGATCACCTGACCAAGATGACAGGTTTCAGAGTAGCAGCCGTGTTAGTCTGTATCCGCAAAAAAACCAGGAGTACTTGTGGCACCTTAGAGACTAACAAATTTATTAGAGCATAAGCTTTCGTGGACTACGCGAGCTTCATCCCTCTGTGCACGAGTACCTTCGGCTAAGAGGAAAGATCAGCTCCAAATTTCCAAAGGCCAATGACACCTTTGTTTTGCTAACTATAGATTTCCCACTGATTTCATGCCACACTACTAATGGCCTCTCCAAACTTCCCAGCTATCGACCTGGGTCAATGAATCCACCACATTCAAGAAGAACGAAGGGAGCCCCTCGAGGACACTAGGAAGGAGTCAGATAGAAGAGGGAAGCCATTTGCTGAAGGGAGGTAGCAAGTCCCTGGCACTGACCGAATCCCTAAGCCCCGTCTGTTGCAGCAGTTCCTGACCCATCCCCCTTGGATGACCTTCTGATCCCATCCTCCTCCCCTGGCTCTAGGGAGCAAACTCTGGGTCCCTTCCCTCACTCTGGCACAATCCGTGCCTAGAGGGACCGAGCCCCTCACAGACAATGGGACTGTCCTACCTTCTCCTCCTTGTGGGGGGACTACTACCCCCATTTTACAGACAGGGAATGAAGGTGATGAAATGACCTCTCCAAAGTCACACCTGGAAATGTGGAGGAGATCTGGGAACTGGACTGGGTTTTACAGGAGTGCCCTCCCCACAGAGGCAGCTTCACTTTCTGCCCTTCGTTCTCTCCTCCCTCCTTGGCCCGTCTTCGATGGGGATCTCTGAACCGGGAATGAGCAGGGGCTTCCTCCTCCTCTGTCTTCCAATGTCTGGGATCTGTCCCCAGCAATGCAGCCTGCAGCTGGCCCAGCTTGGGGAGCCATGACCTCATCCTGTGAAATCGAGACGTGCTGGCTCTCAGCGATGCTAGACGGAAAACCACGCACCCCACACAGAGGTAGGAACCGCCCATTCCCAGGTTGTTCTGAGGAGCCATGATTCCTCCAGGAGCTGGGGAAGGGCACAGTGAGCAGTCTGTCAGAGGTAGGGGAGGATCGTGTGAGGGGAGGGTCTAAGAGAGGAGGAGGGTGAGCTAGGCTCTGTATTTGGGCTTGGCAGGGATCAAGAGAAGGGACGGGGCTATTAGAGGCAATGCGAGGTGCAAGGGGTGTCGGAGATGGGGGCAAGGCCTGAAAAGTTCAGCTACTTTAGATGAGTTGTGCCAGAGAATCACCGGTTGAGGTGACTGAAAGCTCTGAACTGGGGCTGGCTGAAAGCATCCTCCTCAGATGGGAACATCCCAAATGTCTGCAGAAGCTCAGCCTCTGAGGTGAACGTTGTGGCCCAAACCTCTCTCTGCTCTGTACCTCGCAGGATTGCAGCCGGCTGTTCCAATCCAGGGGGAAAACTCTGCCACTGAAATCTCACAGCCCCTGTGCAGTGAAGTGCCACTTAAACCCGCTGTGATGCACAGACCTTGCCCTGCTGTCTGCACAGGCCTGAATTTCACCTCTTCAGAGTGTAAGGAAATAATTGGCTGAAGGCCTTTTTTTCTTTTTGGATGGCTGTCTAGTGGAGAAAAACTATGGGGATTTTTAACCTGTTTGGCTCCCATGACTGGTGCTTCAATGATGCAGACAAGTGCTGATGCATTGGTTGATTTCCCCACCTTGTAATCTACTCTCTTCTTCTCTTTTAACAGGTATTCTAAGGGCATCCCGTGCTTCATATGGGCATTCTTGGGTGGGCAGATTGCATCAGACCTGCACTTGAATAAATAATAGTGAATGAAATATGCAGACACTAAAGTTCTGCAGCCAAATTCTCAGAAACCTTCCTCTTCAATGGAGGATCAGGATTTTATTTCTAATTGATTTGTTTAAAAAGTGCTAAGCAGATGCTACACTGTAATAAGAGGAAACAGAAGCAAAAACTGAAAGAATGTTACTGAAACCAATGAACAGATGCGGAGAGTGGAAACACGGCAAAGCAAACAAATGACTACTATGAGTAAATAACCTGAAAGCAAATGGAGAAGAAAAGCTCATCTGGGTAATTGTGGCTCTTGGGACAAAAATCAGGTTCCTGGTATGTAGCCTGGCTGAGATCATACCTTTTCCCTGGATCCCAGACCTGGGCTACAGACGTCATTCTCTGTGTGATGTCCTTATTTTATTCCTAGGGAAAGGATCCCCAACAGAGATGTAAGGATCCTGGACTCTAATGTCTGCAAGAAGCTTCAGCCACCTTCACAGGTAGAAGTCACTGTCTTTCCTACAATGCCACTAGTGCTCTTTCTGCTCTCCAGATCTGCTCCCTCCAGCAGGACAGAGACACCCCTTAACTCCCCGAGTCCCGATTTCCTACAATTCAAGGGGCTGAGGGTTTGCATTGCCTCCACCATCAGAGACTTTTTCCTATGGGAATCTCCCTAGAGCAGGGGAGAAATCTGTTCTTCCATTAGAATGAGACTGCTCAGTAAATCCACTCACACTGACCTCATCTCAGCTGCTTTGTTTATCCGAGATTAGTGGTATCTTTGGAAAACACTTAGGGTGCTGGGGTGTGAGGTGGAGCAGGGGAGACGGGCGCTCCAGCAGATTCCCCTGAAGAACACCACCCTGTCTTTCTCTGGTCAAGCTCAGACTCGCCGTGCATTGTGGAAGTGAAGACCGGATGGGTGCTGCTGGATTGACCTTGATGTGCCATGTCCTTGTGTGGATGAAGGACCTACATCTCAGGGATGGCCAGCAGCAGATGTAACACATGTGTCCAGGAATAGGCTAAACAACCTACACTGATAGGTAAGTAAAATCATGGCCATGTGTAGACATCCCAGGAATTGGTGGGGATTGAACCAGGGTCCTTCAGCACAAGCCCCTCTCACTCAGTGTCAACCAATCCAGCTCCACCCACTAGATTACATCCTTGTCCATTGTCACAGAACCCAGGAGCCCTGATTCTCAGACCCGGGCCTTACATCACCAGACCAAACCGCCTCCCATTATGGGCGTTGTAGAAGGGACCATTGGCAAAAACCCCTCTTCATTCCCCCTGTCAGAGACTGCAGCCATGGGTGACAAGAGAATGAGCTGAGATCTCCCCTGTGGGAATCCGAGGGGCTGCACATTTGGGGTTTCACAGGGAAGGCCTCTGGCAGCCGTTGACAGAGTGTTCCTGGGAGGAGATTTTCCGTCTCTAACAAAGGGTTTCTGTTCCCCCAGATCTCAGCCGCTCAGCAGAATGCAGGAGAGCCGAGTGCTGATGGGCTAGAGGGGTCCCAGGAGTCGCTGTGCGGCAGGTGCAATGTCTGCAGTCACCATGGGCCAAACCCTGCGCTCCAGACAACCCAGGCTGTTTCCCTGGATTGCAAAGGGGACTTTGGCTTGGGGAATCAGTTCTGGTGCCTGTGTCTACAACTGGGATGTTTTCATGAGGCTACTCAATGGTCCATGAAGCACCATGCGAGCAAGGGGAGAATGGACATTAGAGAGCGAGGCTGGGACCTCTGCAGAGCTGCTGCAGTCGAGCATCCACAGCCAGAAGAGAGACGACGGGAAACGCGCTTCGATGGGGGCCACAGCCGCAGCAGCTGTCTCATCAAGCTCTGCTCACGCTCTAGACAGCAGAGGCAGGACAAAGAGCCACACAATGAGAGCCTGGGTTGCAATTAGCAATATGCCATTTTTTCAGTGGATTATGCTGTCCTGACTGTCTATTTCCTGTAAAGTCCACATCCAGCCTCCCTGGATGACCTCAGTGGGAGTTAGGTTCTCCGTGCCCACAGGACAGGGCTGGCCTTACCATGAGGCGAACTGAGGCGGCTGCCTCAGGTGACAGACTGTGGAGGGCGCCACTAGGACCCAGAGTGTAGAAAATTGTGTCTGCTGCTGGTGCATATGTATCCTCTCTGCTCTAGACGCACAGAGATGGTGGCGTGCTGGGCTGGAGGAAGGAGGGCACAAGAGATATAACAGGCAGGCAGGAGAAAAGGTGAGATGGAATAACAGAAAGCAACAGAAGCTGCAGGAAGAGAGAGGAGGAGGAGCCTCTTATGTACCTCTCTAGCACCCTCAGGAGCCTGGATTGAGTCACACCAGCTTCTCAGGGAGCTTCCTGTTTCCTGCTGCTTCCCTGAACCCACTTGAGGAGAACAGGCAGTGAATTGAGGTAGTAGGAGCCAGTTAGGCCCTTAAGACGCTGATATCTTCCCTCACTCAGGTCCTGCTACCAGCCTGCTTATTTGTCCTCTGGGGCAGCATTCAGAAAAAGAAAGAAAGCAAAAGAAGCTTTTCTATCTAAGCAGGAAGGAGCTCTCCTGAGATACATAGACACAAATGTTCACGGTGAGCCTTCCGGCCCCAGTGAGGATGTGAGTGGTGAGGAGATGCCTGATCGTCCAGTTAGTCAGAGTGCAGGTGACCTGGCAGCTACTGCAGCATCCATATCTCCATCTCCAATGGATGTAACCAGGCACATTCCTGAAGAAAAGTGTAGATCAGAGAAGAGTGTGGTGGAGGTGCAAGAAACAGCTGCTGCTGAGTTTAGTTCCTTAAATCTAGATGATCCAGGACGGTGGACCCACTTGAGCAGTAGCCTGAGGGACTTCCTTGTACTGCATGGGCCACAGCAGGTGAAAAACGTCATGTTCCCCAAAGACAATGAAAATAGAAGTTTCCTTCCAACACGTTACTTGTGTGAAATCCCCAATGGTGACAAAGTGGAGAGGCCATGGCTTATGTATTCAAAAACCCAGAATGCTGCATACTGTTTTTGTTGCAAACTCTTCCAGTTTAATGTTCCAGCCACATTGGGTTCTACAGGAGCAAAGGACTGGAAAAATCTGGCTAGAAATCTGGCATGCCATGAGAAGGCAGCAAATCAAGCGAGAGCATTCCATAGGTGGAAAGAACTTGAGATGAGACTAAGGTTAAAGGCCACCATAGATGATCAGCATCAAGAGAAGATTGCATCAGAGTCTCTTTACTGGCAAAATGTTCTGAAAAGGCTCATTGCCATTGTGAGAATGCTTGCTACCCAAAACCTAGCACTGCGTGGCACTTCAGATCAGCTGTATGTGCCAAACAATGGAAACTTCCTTAAAATTGTGGAGCTGATGGCTGAGTTTGATGCTGTACTCCAGGAGCATCTAAGAAGAGTCACCACCCAAGAAATGGACACACCCCACGACCTTGGAAAAATAATTCAAAATGAGATCATACAATTACTGGCAACAAAAGTCAAAGAGAAGATTGTGGCAGATCTGAAGTCAGCAAGATATAACTCTGTTATTCTGGACTGCACACCGACATCAGCCGTACGGAACAAATGAATCCGAAGAAGTGGGCTGTAGTCCACGAAAGCTTATGCTCTAATAAATTTGTTAGTCTCTAAGGTGCCACAAGTACTCCTGTTCTTCTTTTTGACTTTAATGGTGCGTGTTGTAACAACAACAGAACCTAGTGAAAATGTCCCTGCAATGGTGGCTGTCAGAGAGCATTTTCTAGAATGTATTGACACTGATGATACTACAGGAGCTGGAATGGCAAATATGCTTCTTAAAAAGCTGGAAGATATGGGAATTGCGATAGCTGACATGAGAAGTCAGGTCTACGATAATGGTGCCAACATGAGAGGAAAGAAGAGAGGAGCGCAGACACTGATCCGAGTGTTAAACCCTCGAGCTTTTTTTGTCCCATGCAGTTCTCATTCATTGAACTTGGTGGTCAGTGATGCAGCATCAGCTTCTAGCGAGGAGCTGATTTTTTTAATAAAAGAACAGGAGTACTTGTGGCACCTTAGAGACTAACAAATTTATTTGAGCATAAGCTTTCGTGAACTACAGCCCACTTCATCGGATGCATAGAATGGAACATATAGTAAGGAGATATATATACATACAGAGAACATGAAAAGGTGGGGGTTGTATCACAGGCTGTAGGTGCTCTTCCTAATTTGAAACAGGTACGTCAAAACTGAAGATCTGAAAAACAAGTCCTAGGTTAGATAATTGTCTTTTGTAACTATAAAAGTAACCTACAAGCTTCAACCAAAGACATGCTGGAGGCATCAGCTCATCCACACATCTTCCCAAATCTAGCCTGGGAAAGAAGATGTGCTTGACCACATTCCCAGAATGTTAACACATCCAAGGGATTGTGGACCAAAGTAGAAGTGAGTTTGAAAGCTGGTGACTCTCTCTCCCCAAAAGATGCTCTGTCCCTAGCCCTCAATTTGAATCAAAATATTTCCAGAGTAAAATTCTTCTTCAGAAGATACCAAGAGGAACGGCCCTCTTTCAAAACAGCTTGCATCTTCTATTCTCAAGGACGGCTCTCTGTGCGGACATGGACTACCAGCTTCTGTGAGGGCAGCTTGACTTTACTGCTTTGGAAATAATGGCAGAGGTGTTCATATTGAAAGAGGATGTCTTTCCTTAAAGACAGCTTTAGCCTCATTCCTGTCAACAATTATGAGAGCTGGTGGCCATTTTGAAAGGCTGCAATTCTCTGAAGAGGAACGATTCACCATTAAAACTTTCGGAACATGTTCCCCTTGCCTATGGAGTTTTTACACACATACACATAAATTCTTATGCATTAACCATTTTAGCAGAAAATTTCAGCTTTTTCTCAAAAAAAAAAAAATAAAGCTTGAATGCTGGACATTTTTATTTTGCTTCTCTGGACTTTTTCAATTCTAATATATCTTTTTTTTTTAGATAGGGCAACCAGAACTGCACAAAGTATTCAGGGACTGAGGATACAATGTATTTATATACAGGCAATATGATCTTTTCTTTCTTATTATTTATCCCTTTCCTAATGGTTCCTAACATTAAGTTGGCTTTTTGAACCACCACGTCACTTAGTTTTCAGAGAACTGTCCACACTGACTCCCAAGATCTCTTTCTTGAGTGGTAACAGCTAATTTAGACCCATCATTTTGTATGTCTAGTTAGGATTATGTTTTCTAATGTGCATTACTTTGCATTATCAACACTGAATTTCATCTGTCATGTCCTTGGCTGATCGTCCAGTTTTGTGAGGTCCCTCTTTAACTCTTTGCAATCAGGTTTGGACTTAACTATCTTGAGTAGTTTTGTATCATCTGCGAGCTTTGAAACATCCCTCTTTACCCCTTTTCCCAGATAATTTATGAATATGTTTAATACAGTTCTTTATGGAGCCCCGTTGTTTACCACTCACCATTGTGAAAGCTGACCATTTATTCCTACCCTTTGTTTCCTGTCTTTTAACCAGCTACTGATCCATGACAGAACCTTCCCTCTTATCCCATGACTGCTTAGTTCGCTTAAGAGCCTTTGGTGATGGGCTTGGTCAAAGGTTTTTGGAAAGTCCGGGTACACTATATCCATTGGATCACCCTTGTCTATATGTTTGTTGACCTCGCTCCAAGAATCCTAATAGATTGGTGAGGCATGATTTCCCTTTATAAAAACCATGTTGACTCTTCCCTCACAAATCATATTTATCTATGTATCTGATAATTCTGTTCTTTGCTATAGTTTCAACCAATTTGCCTGGTAATGAAATTAAACTTACTGTTGTAATTGCCAGGATCATCTCTATCATTTTTTGAAATCAGGGTTATATTTATTTTCCTGCAGTCATCTGGTTCAGAGGCTGATTTCAGGGATAGGTTACATACCACAGTTAGTAGTTGTGCAAATTTCATATTTGAGTTCCTTCAGAATTTGTGCGTGAATACCATCTGGTCCGGCAGTAAAGACCAATGCAAAAAGTTCATTGAGATTCTTCACAATGACCTTATCTTCCTTGAGTGATCCTTTAGCACCTCAATTGTCCATTGGTTGTTTAACAGGCTTCCTGCTGCTGAGGTACTTAAAAACAACTTTCTGTTTTTGTGTCTTTTGCTAATTGCTCTTCAAATCCTTTTATGGCCTGCCGGATTTTATTATTACACTTCACTTTCTCTTAAGCTTGGTTTTCCTCTGCTAGCCTTGGGACTTGCTCATGCAAAACTCCAGGTGACTATGAAATGCTACCTTGCTTTGAAAAGGCTGCCCCGGGTCACTGTAAACACTTGCTGGGTTGCATCACCCCATAGGAAGGTAAAATCTCCCCGAGAGTCTGAACTAAGGTGGAGTTGCTAGAGGAGCTCACAACGGGACACAGGGGGTGCTGGAGCTCCACCAGCCAGTCCCAGAGCATTTGAGGCTGTGTGTCCTGCCCTTGGGAAAAGTGGTGACCCTTTAGACAGTACTAATGAAAACGAGCTTGCATGCACCGTGATTTCGAAATAAATTACTATGTGAATTGTTTCAAAGATTATGACACTATCAATAGTGGTTTGTTAATACATCTTGC
Source organism: Chrysemys picta bellii (assembly GCF_011386835.1). Taxonomy (NCBI): domain Eukaryota; kingdom Metazoa; phylum Chordata; order Testudines; family Emydidae; genus Chrysemys; species Chrysemys picta. The sequence continues at coordinate 109,640 of NW_027052864.1, forward strand.
TGTGAAGGGGACATTTTCAGTTAAGTAAAATAACAGGGAAAAAGACCTAAAAAGTTCTTCTCAAAAACCACCCACTGCCCCAGATCCACCCAAGACTTAGTTCTTTGGTCATTTCCATTGAAATAGGGAGGACCTGGGTTGGGTTATTTAGGGAGAAATAAATGGATTGACACTCTGTTAAATTTTTAAAGGACATATTTTTAAAATTAATTTTAACTCAGAAATTAATTAACAGATTCACTAGCAAATTCTCAGAAAATTCATTCTTTAGTCAGGGCGTAGTGCTGTAAATATGAGGAGGACATGGCTTAAATATGTCAAGAGGGAACAGCGGGACACAGACAGATTAGTAGGGGAGTACAAGGAAACGAGTTAATATGATCAGCATGAAAGGCAGTGACCTCAGCACACCACAGTGAATCTCTGCTTAAGTGGAAGCAAACTCAGCCTTATCTGTGGCACTACCTCCCTGCTATACAGTACATACATTGTACTTACAGCAGGGGTTCTCAAACTGGGGGTCGGGACCCCTCAGGGGGTCGCGCGGTTATTACATGGGGGTCGCAAGCTGTCAACCACCATCCCAAACCCCGCTTTGCCTCCAGCATTTATAACGGTATTAAATATATACAAGTGTTTTTAATGTATGACGCACTCAGAGACTTGCTGTGTGAAAGGGGTCACCAGTACAAAAGTTTGAGAACCACTAACTTAGAGCCACATGGACATTATTTTTTAGTGTTGAAGAAAAGTGAGTTTGTCATTTAGTTCTGCTTTACCGGTTAGAAATATATTGATAATTTTCATGTCAGTTGCATATATGACTATATTTTGCACTAAATCCTGATCTTATTAAAGACAAGTGGCAAAACTTCAATTGACTTCAAACTACCTGAACTCTAATAATTTATCCCAGCTTGATTCAAATCTAACCCTACCTGCTGATGAAAGCTGGCATTTACTGAAAGACTTTGAAGGATTTACATTAGTAAAAGGACGGAGTTTTAAGGTGAAGTGTTTATTGCTATTTTATAAAGCCAAGACAGATTCCCGGGAGTTTTCAGATCTCTTGATGACAGAATCGCACAATTAAGTAACTAAGACTCACGTTGCAGCCAGACATTTTGGGTACAGACTAATTGCCCTCAGATCTATTGTTCTGTTGGGAGTGGGGGTGCGAGAAGAGATTTTTACTCACATGCCCACTATTTCTATTCCCGTTTTCTTGCACAAGGATCATTGATCTTCCGCATTTGGGTGGAAGGAGGCCCAAAATAAAGCTCCAATTTCTGATTCTAGTCTATATAGTCTTATATCACCATCATATCTGAGCACCGACCAGCAGTGTATTAAGTGACATGATCATTTGTTCTCACTTCTTCTCCCCATTGTTCCTGGGGAATTCTGTACCATTGCACAGTGCAGAATTCACACCACATTAACATTCTGTGCAGAATTTCCTCCCTTTCCCCCAGATTTGGCATTGCAGAGCTGCTGGCTGCCACTAGGGGCCGCTGGACCCAGCAGAGTCCAGCTCCCAGCTTGCACACAGGAGATGCTGCCAGGGTAGGGAAATGGAGATGAAGGGCTCCTGGTACACCCTGAAAGGAGGAGGTGACATGCAGGAAACTCCATACAAGCACAGGGCCCAGCATCAGGTTGTTTCTCCCTCTGGCTCCCTGGACTTTGGAAAGGGAGGGGTGTGAGTGTCTGGGCTTGGAAGGCTGCAGCTGGGCTCTGGGGGATGGCAGGGGGTGCAGGTGTCTGGGCCAGGGGGGCCCTGTGGCTGGCAGGTATTCTGAAAAATTACCAAAATAATTGAAACCGGTGTGATTATATAGTGTTATTGTGACAAATTAAATACGCAGAATTTAAAAATATTGTTTTGTTGCAGAATTCCCCCAGGAGTACCCCATGGAGAAAGCTCTGTCCAGTGGAGTATATTGTTGTGGTTGAGGTTTTTATTATTATTATGATTATTATGATCTGGTTTGCACAGGTTTTACATAGATGGAACTCCAGGGGATTTCAATGCAGTTCCTCTTGATTTGCATCTGTTTATAGCTGTTTAAGAGAGACCTGAATCAAATCTGACTTCAGATTTCAGTTTTCAGTGTAACGGCCTCGACACCCGCCTGTCACGAGCACCCCCTCTCTGGCCGATAAGTGCCTACGGTCACTCCGTTTGGAATGGGGCAGCACCCACTGGTTCAGATTCTCTCTTTAGAAGGACTTTGGTCTGCAGAAGCATTTGGATTCACCGGTCTTTTTATGAAATCCTGGATAAACACATAGAAATTGCCAGATTGGATCAGACCTGAGCTCCATCTAGTGCAGTATCATGTCTCTGATAGTGGCTAGTATCAGAGGTTTCAAAAGAAGGTTTAATAACCTTCAATAGGCAGGTGTGGAATAATCAGCCCTTCCCCACATCCTGCCATGATCTCTAATAATTAGAGATTGGTTTAAGCCCTGAAGTGTGATGTTTAGTATCCCTTAAGCAACCGCATCCATACACTATGCCATATAAAGCTGTCAAATCCCTCCAGTTTCTTTGCAGTTCTGCTTTAACAGCTCTCCTAGGATCTACAGACATTTCCCAACTTCTCAGCTCACCCAGAATAAGAGCTCAGACCAGCAAGGTACTGAGCTCGCTAACCCCAATCCAAGGAAACATAAGCACATGCTTAACATGCTTTAGACTGTAAGAAGCCCCATTGAAATCAAGGACTCTGGGGCTCTGGTCTCAGTTTGCACCTCCAGTCGCTACTGTAAAACTAATAACATTGAGCTACGGGCAAGTTTCAACCACATGCCAGGCTCCTTCTAGGATCCTTTGATTTTATATGTATGACCCAACAGGGCTCTCCTCAGGAATGGAGAGATTGAAGTGGTCTGAGGTATCACAGCCTAAACCCTAGGCCCGCTGCCTTTCAGACCCATGACGCCCAGTCAAACATTTCCCCTCTTTTCCATGCAATTTGCTCCCTTCTGCCTCCTACTGCTGCCACTCCCTTTCTTAGGGTTACCATATTTTGTGCCTCCAAATGGAGGACACTCCACGGGGCCCCGGCTCCGCCCCCAGCCCCGTCCACGCCCCCGCCCCAACTCCGCCCCTTCCCCAAAGTCTCTGCCCCCTCCCCTGCTTCCCGCAAACATTTGATTCGCGGGAAGCCTGAAGCAGGTAAGGGGAGTGTGGGGGGAGGAGGCGCGGCCCCGGCTGGCCCCCCTGGCGACTCCAGCCTGGGTCGGCTCGGGCCCTGGGGTGCCGGCCCCGGCCCCCAGCCGACCACCCCCGGCCCACCCAGCACTGCCGGCCCCCAGGCCCCCGGCCGAGCACCCCCGGCCCAGCCCCCGGGTCCCCGGCCCAGCACCCCCGGCCCGCCCAGCACCCCCGGTCCCCGGCCCGCCCAGCACCCCCGGTCCCCGGCGGCCAAGCACCGCCCAGCACCCCCCGGCCGCCTGGCACCGCCGGCCCGGCGCACCGCCCGGCGCACCCCCCGGCACCGCCGGTCCCCGGCGGCCCCCGGCGGCCCGGCGCACCACCCGGCACCGCCGGCCCGGCGCACCCCCCGGCCGCCCAGCACCGCCGGTCCCCAGCGGCCCGGCGCACCCCCCGGCACCGCTGGTCCCCGGCGGCCCCCGGCGGCCCGGCGCACCCCCCGGCCGCCCAGCACCGCCGGCCCCATGCCGGCCCCGGGCCAGCCCCCGGCCCAGCGGCGCCGGATTTTCCCGGACATGTTCGGCTTTTTGGGATTTCTCCCCGGACGGGGATTTGAGTCCCAAAAAGCCGGACATGTCCGGGAAAATCCGGACGTATGGTAACCCTACCCTTTCTGCCCTCACCCAAACACCGTGGAGTTTTCATCTCACTCCCCTGCCCCCAACACAGCTCAGACCCAGGGCAGGGGGAAAAGCAATTCTAAAGGCTGGGGAGCCTGCTGCGTGGCCTACAGAAGCAGCGGTATCCTAGAGCTGAGAACTGTGCAGGGAGAGGAAGGGGGCAAAAAACAGAGCCATACCCAGCTACTAGCACCAGCCATCTTAACAAAAAGCATCACTTAACTCATAACAGAATCATAGGACTGGAAGGGACCTCGAGATGTCATCAAGTGCAGGCCCCTGCACTCATGGCAGGACCAAGCACCATCAAGAACATCCCTGACAAGTGTTTCTCTAACCTGCTCTGAACAATCTCCAATTATGGAGATTCCACAACCTCCCCAGGCAATTTATTCCAGTGCCTAACCACCCTAACGATTAGGATTTTTTTCCTAATGTCCAACCTAAACCTCCCTTGCTGCAATTTAAGCCCATTGCTTCTTGTCCTATCATCAGAGGTTAAGGAGAATAATTTTTCTCCCTCCTCCTTGCAACAACCTGTTAGGTATTTGAAAACTGTTATGTCTCCTCTCAGTCTTTTCTTTTCCACACTAAACAAACCTAATTATTTCAATCTTCCCTCATAGGTCATGTTTTCTAGACCTTTAATCATTTTTGTTGCTTTTCTCTGGACTCTCTCCAATTTGTTCCCATGTTTCCTGAAATGTGGCACCCAGAACTGGACACAATACTGCAGTTGAGGCCTTATTGCAGCTGTGTAGAGTGGAAGAATTACTTCTCCTGTCTTGCTTACAACACTCCTGCTAATGGTGGATTGTCTGTCACTTGAAGTCTTTCCAACTGGGTATCTAGCTAAAAGATGTGTAAGAGCTAAAAAAAATAATAATTATGGGCTTGATACATAAATTATTGGGCAAGGTTTTGTTATGCAGGAGGTCAGATTAGATGATCACATTGACCTCTTCTGGCCTTAAACTGTATGAAAAATCAGATTGACCCAATCAGGGGCAGTAAATTGTAAGGCATTATTAGGCACTAATTGTAAGGGTAGGGTGATTGCTTGGCATCTACACAGAACAAAGTTACAGTTGTTTGTTTGCTGTAACTGCGCTTTTTCCATAGTTTAACATGTCTGGATTTCTTTTAAGCCTAACTTTGACACTGAATTCACTGAGTGCTCCCTACGGAAAGAGACTGAGCCATTCCTTTGCAGTTACACTGCTCTTGAGACTTCTTCCTGTGGCTTCGCAAAACAGCGAGAGCTTTCCGTAAAACTAAGCAAAGGCAAATAAACAAATCTACGTAGCATGTTAGGGCACCAAGGAGGGCATTGTAATGAGCCCCTCTGTGCCTGGCTTGAGACTGTAATTGGAGGTGTGACTTCAGAGACTTGATCTCTAAATGACACAGAAATGAATATATAAAGGTATTTGGTGCCCTAACATGATCCCTTAGGGATGAAGAGTGATTGAACTCTCTCTTCCACCAGTAGCTATGATACAATACTTCTTTCCTTCAGTGGAGGTGGGATAGCTATTTTCCTTCAGTTCTGATTCCTGGACATAACTTTCCATTTTCTCCATTTACTTGGAAATGTGCTGTTTTTGCAACATTTTTGCAACTTGAGACAGACATTGTTCATTTTTCTGTCTCAGGATAAATTACAGGGGCAATGGATATGGTTCATGGAAGACCCTGAAAGGTCCAGATGGATATTAAGTAAGAATCCGGTATTATACATAGAGATGAATATGAGTTACACACTTCAGATCTGGAATCAGATTCAGATCCGACTTCTGCAACCTTTGAGGATTTTCAGATTCTGGGCTTTGGCTACAGCCAATTATAGAGATATGTCAGGGCTGTAATTTATTGTTGTTGTGTTATCAATTAGAGGTCAATGCCCCACTGTACTAGGTTCTCTGGAAACACATAGTAAGAGAGAGTTCCCCCCCTCAAGAGCTTACAGTCTATTAAACAAGACAGAAGAGGGTGGGCGAAAGGAAAGATTATTACCCAAATTTTACAAAGAGGGAATTGAGGCAAAGAGGAAATCTTTGCTTTGTCCAGAATCACATAGGAAGCCTGTAGCAGAGCCAGGAATTAATGGCCGATCTCAGAATCGTGCCCCTAGTGCCAGTCTGACCATTATCCAGTGTTGTGTGTGCGTGTGAGTGGGGGAGGGGGGAAGATGGACACTGGGATCCGGTGGGTTCTGGTGTGGCCGATCTCGAACCATAAGGGGGAAATAACAATAATTATTTGCACTGCAGCAGCCCCAGTCATGCCCGTGTTTGTTTGAAAAATGTAACCAATGGGTAGCATTGGAAGGGCGGAGGTGGTAGATGACACTGCAATAGCAGATGAGCCTCACGGTGTTGATAGCCTGTGAAGGGCCTTGGATTGAAAACAAGCTGGTTGTGTTTGATAAAATGGGGAAGGGGAAGCCAGAAGAAGGAAACAAATGGAGAAAGTCTCACTTTTGAGGCGTTACATAGTTTTGCCTTCATGTCTCTTCAGCCTTATTTCTTCTTTCTTTCTCTCTCCACTCTCCCCACACTCCTCTTCTATACAGCAATTTCTCCTTTTATCTCATTCTCTCACCTGTGGCTTCATGCAACCCCCCTATGCTCCCTCTTCAAGCATCCTCCCTCCCCCTCCTTCAGATCCTTGCCTTGCACATTGCTTTCCATTGTCGCTTCTGTGCCAAAATTATTTCTTCACCATTTCCCACCTGTATCATATTCCTGTGTCACGGCGAATGACCTAGAGAGATGAAGGACCTGGCAGTGTGTACCACTAGTAGGCATAAGAAATTGGGACTGGAGTCAAGTGGCCAGAAATCTCCTAGAGCAAGGATAGCATAGATTGAAGGCACAGTTGCCAATTCTCATGATATTTGGTGCTTCTCTTAAAGCCCCAGGTCCTTCAGTCATGTGATCAGTTAAGAATCTCCGATTTTTTTTAAGTATGTTTCTAGCCCTAAGGGTTGCTAAGAAAAGCTTGAAAACGTGACTCTCTCCAGGGCCCAGAAACATTGTTCCATTGCAATTTGCTGACTGAGTGAAATTGGGACATTTCGTGAAGAAGGGCCAATTTCACTGCAGCACCATGGAATTGAGGAAACTCTGCCTGCATCCGAATCCTGCCTGGTTTCTGCTAGTTCACCTGCCCAGCTCCTTTGCAACCTGCCCAGTGGCCTGCTAGCAACCTCAGAGCTTCCAGGGGCTGGGAACATCCAAAATTGTCAGTGTCCATGACTCCAGGGATCCGTTCCCTTTTTCAGAAACTTTTCAAAAACCGTGGGTTTGTTCCTAAACCAAATTCTGAAAAATAAAAATCTTGCACAAAACAGAATTATCCTTCCTGCCCCATCTCTAAACCCCGTGTGTATTATTTTTTAAAGATCTCAAGATTTTAAGCCAATTGCATGATGTTTGGAAGCCTAATTCATGGTTTTCAAATGCTTGAGATTAGCAACACTGCCAGGGGATGTATTACAAAGCAGTAGTAACCAAGTGACTAGGACATAACAGACATTGTAGTCATCTAAAAGGATTATCTGGAATAGGGTGACCAGATGTCCCGATTTTATAGGGACAGTTCCGATTTCTGGGTCTTTTTCTTCTATAGGTTCCTATTACCCCCACCCCCGTCCCGATTTTTCACATTTACTGTCTGGTCACCCTAATCTGGAAGGATTTAAAGTATGAGTGCTTTCTAATTTACCCTCAGTGAGCAGACAATATAAAGTACCAAGCTCAAACTCAAACACATGCCAGGCATATTTCATTGGAGAACATTTGTGATAATGGACATGAATCTGGAAACTCCCTATGGGGAACTTGATGCCTAATTCCAGTCAATTTTATGGAGACTTGGATGTCTAAATCTCCTAGACAGCCTTGAAAATCTCAGCCCTATTAAAAAGTGAGTGTAAATCTAAAGGTCCATCCCAACTCTTCCCAGACATCACGGCGGCTGGTTTCCTGTAAGATATTCACTACCCACATTCAAGCCCGGCGGTGTCATTCAGATTTAATTCATGCCATGAAATTTCCTTCTTCCATGCTGCTCACTCTTGTTATCCAGCAGGTATGGTTTCATGCACCCCTGTATAAATGGCTGAGGGCAATCACAGCATAGTGACCCAGTTCATCCTCCTGGGGCTGACGGATCGTCAGGAGCTGCAGATACCCCTCTTCGCGGCGTTCCTGGTGATCTACATTCTTACGCTGGTTGGGAATCTTGGGATGATTGTGTTGATCAGGGTTGATCCCCGACTCCATTCCCCCATGTACTTCTTCCTCAGTAACCTGTCTGTGGTTGACCTCTGCTACTCCTCAGTCTTCGCTCCAAGGATGCTGGTGAATTTCTTAGTGGGGAGTAAAAGCATTTCTTACTCTGCCTGTATTGCCCAACGCTTCTCTTTCGTCGTGTTTGTGACCACAGAAGGGGTCCTGCTGGCCGTGATGGCATACGACCGCTATGTAGCCATTTGTAACCCTCTGCTCTACACCGCTGTTATGTCTAAGAGAGTCTGTATTCATCTAGTGGCCAGCTCATATGTAGGGGGGCTCATGAACTCACTGACCCACACATGTGGCTTGCTGAGGTTGTCGTTCTGCGGGCCCAACATCATCAATCATTACTTTTGTGACACTAACCCATTGCTGAAGCTTGCCTGCTCTGATAATCACATCAATGAGATTTTGCTTGTAACATTCTCTGGAGTTATTGCCATGGCCACCCTCCTGTTTGTCATAATCTCTTATCTGTACATCCTCTTCTGTATCCTGAGGATCCGCTCCGCCAAGGGCAGGCGCAAAGCGTTCTCCACCTGTGCCTCTCATCTGACAGCTGTCACCATGTTCTATGGACCTGTGAGCTTAAGCCACATACAACCCAGTTCCAGCTACTCACTGGAACAGGAGAAAATCTCTGCTGTGTTTTATACCCTGGTGGTCCCCATGTTGAACCCCCTGATCTACAGCCTGAGGAACAAGGAGGTAAAGGATGCTCTTAAGAGGGTGATAGACTGGAAAAACATTCTCAGCTAATTTGTCACCATGACAATTCCAGTCAATTGAGAAGAACAATTGGAAGAAGGGTAGGAGTATGGTCTATGTGTTACTGCCTTGATTTGTGTACCACAAATGTTGTACAAGAATTAAATGAAACTCAAAGAACTGATGTGGCATGTGGAAATTATGTTTTACAATTGCTTGAGAGGAACAATGTTACCTAATGTCCTGTCATTATGTGGCTGTTGGAATATAGACACCCTTCCTTGTTTCTTGACCATTAATCTATTTGAAATGGTGCCCTGCAAGGTTATCTGAGATGAAAAATAAAATAAACTTGCTTCTAGGTTTAATTTCTTAATGTGTTGCTTTAATTAATGCTCAGTATGTAACTTGCACTATGAGAATTCAAAGCTTGTGCTCTCGTTAGTGTCTGGGCCTCATACGGGCTGCCACATTTGATCTCTATCCCCTTTAGAACAGCCCTTAACGTAGTTGAAGACTGTTATCAGGTCCCTCCTCAGTCTTCTTGTCTCAAAACAAAACATGTCCATTTTTTTAAAACTTTCCTAATAGATCAGGTTTTGTAAACCCTTTTTGTCATTTTTGTTGTTCCCCTCTGGACTCTCTCCTATTTGCCCACGTCTTTTCTAAAGCGTGGCTCCCAAACCTAGACACAGAACTTCAACTGAGGCCTCACCAGTGCCAAGCAGAGCCAAACAATCACTGCCTTGGTCTTACACACAACACACCTGGTAATACACCCCAGACAGCCCTTTTCACAACTGCAGCTCATTGTTGGCTCATACTCAACTTGTGACCCACTTGAACTCCCAGATCCATCTCAGCAGCACTTCTCCTAGCCAGTTACTCCCCACATTGTATTATGCATTTGATTTTTCCTTCTAGAGTGAAGTACTTTGCACTTGTCTTTATATTGATCACATCTATATTCATACTAGTGCTATATCCATCTATTCTTAACCAGTGTTATCGTATATACTTAGGCTTGGAAGGAATAGATTTTTCTCAATAAATGTTGGTCATTATTGATTTCATCATATGCACACAAACCATGAAAAAAATATTGCCATCAGTAATAATTGAAATTTACAGATAGGCAGAATGAGAAAAACTGCAGCTTGAGAATGTATTAGAGTTTGATTTAAGGATATTTATTTTGTATATTTTGACATGTGATGTTGACAATTTGTGTTTTAACAGTTATAAAGCTTTAACTTTTTGAATCTCAGTGTCGGCTGTCATTAACAAAATTATGTCTGACCTCCCATTGTCTGATCCCCCATAATTTCCCGCAATTGTAAAGATTTAAACATTTAAAATAAAAAAGGCTTAAAAATAAAACATTGATATTATCAATTAAAATTCTAAAAAACTTAAAAATCAAATTCTGACAAGGCTCTAGCAACTTGTTATTCAGCTTTATTCTCAATCATCTTGTTGTCACCTTGTGTTGCTCCCCATCTGTTTGTCATCTGTACCGTTGTCTCTTATTTTCAGCTTAGATTACAAGCTCCTTTGGCCAGAGGTTGTTTTTTTGTTATATGTTGGTACAGCACCTAACAGAATGGGGTTGGGATTAAGCCCAATACTAATGAATTAATGAAGTAGTATCAATAATAATGCTCATGTAATGTTACTCCCACCAATGCTATATATTTCAGAGGGGTAGTCATGTTAGTCTGTTTCAGCAAAGAGAACCCAGAAGGTTCCAGCCCACGATAGCTCATGCCCAAATACATTTAGTAGTCTTTAAGGTGCCACAGGACTCCTTGTTGTCAATGCCAAATAGTGATTTTATAGGTTTACTTACACCAATGCTATAAATTGATCATATATTTTAAGGGCTAGAAAGGACAATGACATCGTTTAGTCTGACTGTATAACTCAGGTCACAATTCTATACAGTTACCCTCTGTATTAAGCCCATTAACTGGCATTTATTAAGTGTATCTTCCAGAGAGCCATCGGGTCTTGATTTCACAGCAGCTGTAGCTGGATAAACCGTCACTTCCCATGGTAGTTCATTCCAGCCATTAACCACCCTCACTGTTGAAAATATGAGCCTCGTGACTAATTTGAATTGGGATAGTTTTACTCTGAGCAACACGATATATTGTTCATTAGAACTGGGGGGAGAGGGGAGTTGGACCAAAATACTTTTTTTCTGAGCAACGCAGATTTGGGTTAACTGAAATATTTTATGAATCTGTGTCAAATGAAATTAATTGTTTTGCTTTGATCTAAAACCTCAGAAAAAGCTAAAAGGTCTAAATATTTTAAGTTTCCCATTTAAAAGACTTTTTGTTTCAAAATTTACTTCAATTTTATTTAAAAAAATAACAATTGCAAAAACACCAACTGATCAAACAAAACATTTCATTCAACTTGTCAGTCAGCCAAAAAAATTGAAATAAAAAAAAAAAATCAATTTGGGTCAACCAGAAACTAAGTTTTTCATTTATGTTTCAGA
>NW_027052865.1:0-120000 GCF_011386835.1 Chrysemys picta bellii
ACCAAGGGGCTGCACTGCCCTGCACAGTGTCTCAGGCCCTGTTCTGCACAAGTTGTCTATGGCGCTAGCCTGGTGGCCTCACTGCTCCCGCCAGCCAAGTCAGTTAACACAGGGGGAACCGGAGCAGCGGGCGGATTATGACTCTGTCGCGTTATGCTCTGATACTGCCTGGCTTTAACCGGGCTTCCCCACTCCCTGTGTGTCATTGCCAGGAGAGGGGCAATGTGCGCTCCGCTGCCATTTTACTGCTTGGCAAGGTGGTGAGCAGGGTGAAGGACCCGGACAAAGGCCTGGTGCAGCAGGAAATGATCAACTGCTTGCTCCCGCTGCTGCTGCATCTCGAAGACCAGGAGGAGCGTGTGACACTGGTAAGTGCCACCGTCCTTATTTCCTTATAAGCAAAGAGCCAGAATCCCCTGGGGCCCCCACTCCATTAATGGCCAGAGCCTCTTGCCCAAGCAGAGTCTTCTCCTCCCTGCTTCACTCCATGCTGGAGTCTAGGGCCTCATCCATCCCCACAGCACATAGCACACTTTGGAAGAAAAGCCTTCTTCTGGGAAAGAGTCCTGACCCTCTACTGCAAAGACAGGCCTCAGGCCTTTGGGCTGCTGCATCCGAAGGTTCCCAACAAGAGGCAGCAAAAGAAAAGGGAGCATAAATCTGTAAGTGCCCTTCGGTTCAGGGAGCTGGTATCTGCCCACAGCCTTCTGGAAAGTGGGTGCAGCTGCCCTGCCTTCTTCCCTGGAGCTCCTGAGAGACCTTCTCCAGCAGGTCCTCGCTTCCCAACATTCACCGGACGTTGCCTTCTTTCGTTGGGCCAACTGGGATGTGGAGGGAAGCCTGATCCGTGTGCCTCTTTGGTCCGACTCTTTGGGATCCCAAAGCTGACTCACGCTCTCATACAGTTTCTTTGCATAGAAGGACTGAGTTGTGGAGATCTCTTATGACTCTTTCCAGGGCCACCCATAGGGGGGCACTGGGCCTGGGACAACCCCCCCCCGTCCACCTCCCACCCCCACTCCACCCCTTCCTCCAAGCCCCCACTCCACCTTTTCCCACCCCTGCTCCTCCCCCATCCCACCCCTATTTCTCCCCTCCTCCCAAGCCCCTGCCCTCTCCTCTCCCGAGCGACGTTGGGTGCTGGCGAGGTGGGGTATATCTTAGTCGGGCCGGGACTACTGCTGCTGGCCCCAGCACAGCCCAGGTCCTGCGTCCCGTGAAGTGCGGGGCCCCCCAAAGCAGAGGGCCCTGGGCAACCGCCCCAAACCATCCAAAGACAGGACGGCTCTGGCTGTCTCCAGCCAAGTCTCAGTTCCCTCTCCTGAGCACAGTCCTGTGTAGAAGAAATAACAGGAATCTCCACTAGCAGGAAAAGCGAGAGAAAAGGGACAGGGGAAGGTTCGATGTCCCCCAGACAATCCCTCTCTCAGTGAGAACCCTCTTGGTCTCACCTTCTCTTGCAGAGATGTAAACTGACGCTCTTCCGCTGCGCAGTGTTTCTCAGGTGGGCTCATTTGAAGAGGCTGTTCCGCAGCATGGCCTGGGATGGCTCCTCGCAGCTCCTGAAGTGTGTCTGGAAGTGCTTGGTAGGTGGATTCCTTGTGCCTTGAGAGTGGTGAATGGTGACTTGAGGGAGACCTTTCTAACCCCACACCCTGAGTACCCATCCGCTTCGGTCGGGCGGCAGGACTCTATTCCAGGCTCTCTGCTGGTTCATTTCTGCAAGAGTTACAATCCCTTCACATTTTTCAAATTTTTCTCCACAACTGTCAGACCTCCAAACTTGTGTCTTTTAAAATGAAAGCTGAGGTTCTGGAGAACACACTAGTAACTCCAGAGAGGTGCTGCTATGGTGTATGGGCTCATACTGGCTGTTGCTTTGCCCTGGCTGTGTGCTTTGGCTTTCCTGGCCCCTTCGCTGTGGGAAGAACATGTCATTTGTATATTGCGCATTTCTTCCTTCTTCCCTCCTAGATGCAGAACAACGAGAGACACATCCCCAAATTCCTGTTCCAGGCCTTAGAGTACCTGGAAAGCTCACAGACAACAATAAGACATTCTGCAGCCCTGTTCATTGGTAAGCAGAGAAATTCACTTGATCTTTTTTGAACTGCTTTCTTCAAAGCCCTTTTCTAGACTTCTGGTGTGTGTGTGTGAGAGAGAGAGAGACAGAATTAACATGTATTCCAAGATTAAGGGAGCAATTTAGCTGTATTGATTGCACCAACTTCCCCTGCCCACAACAACTCTTTGGCTGCGCCTAGTGGAAACCCGCATGATGTGAATTCAATCTCCTTTGGAAATCAGCCTCTCAGTAACTTCTGTGCATCAGATGCTTTTATGTGCTTTGTGAGCAGATGGAAGGAATGTATTGAATTTCCCAAGGGCTGTCTTGGGGGAATGGCTGCACCTTTAGCAGTTTTCAGCGAAGGATTTGAAAAGTAATGAGATCCATTGTATGTCTAGGAAAAACTATCCGCCATTACTGCGACTTGTTGTCTGAAACCGTGACTGAAGATGGCATCTCCCGCCTGTATGAAGGTAAGGAAATAGCTCTGTGTGTTTGTGCCTCTGTGGGAAGTACAGGGGTGCAGCACAAGGCCTGAACACAGGTTTGAATGTGTCCCTCTCTGGCTAAGGACAGCGTTTAAAGAAGAAGGATGGTCACACGAGCTTTCATCGAGGTCCCACAAGATGTGTACGGGAGCAGGGGATAACCATCCCTAGCTCCTAGCATAGAGGTAGCCTTAGAGCTGTGTGGGGAGACTGTCTTCAGAAAGGTCAGAAAGTCTCTAAAGGAAGGCCGGACAGAATTGAAAAGGGCTGTTGTTATTATTAAGCATGATGATGATGATGACAATTACCCTCTGTAGGGAAAAATTCATCACCTGCCCTCTCTGTAATGGAGTGATTGCAGGCCAGGGAACCACTCAGAGGTTGGTTATCAGCTCATAGGAAATCCCCTGAGTGCACATGGGAAACATCTTTCCCTGTGACCTCTTAAGGAATGAAGGCACAGGGCCACAAAGGATTTCAGTCTAAATTCCTTTGCGGATCTGTGCATAAATGTTTGATGATTTAACACCTCTGCTGTTGACACTTTTTTGTTACGTCCCAGGAACAATTGCCCCCACCTGCCTGTGTTTTAGTGTGTGGACATGTGTGTGGACGTGTGTATCCTGGGGGAGGGGGAAGTTACGCACAGAATGGGGTCTCCTCTCTGTCCAGGGCTATTTTGGGAGTAGCAGAGTTGTTGTTTCTGTGCCCGCAGACTCTTGGGTAGTTAATAGCATGTGGCGACGGCCATCTGAAGGGGAGATTTCCTAGGCACCAGTCACATCAGCACCATGGGGCTTTCAACCCGTTTCCTCTTTGTTTCAGCTTTTCAGGAAGTGCCTTTGACATCTGACATGACCACAGGGTGGATCCTCAGGAGATATTACAAATGGCTGCAGAAGCTTGGAAATCTTGTGTCAGGTTCTGCATTCGACTAGGGAACTGTGACCGACACAGAAGACCTCTTTGTCCTGCTATGGTACGTCCAACAGACGCTTATCAACTTTTTGGTGTCCCGAGCCTCTGTTTGCCAGAAGCTGGGAATGGGTGACAGGGGATTGATCACTACATGATTACCTGTCTGTTCATTCGCTCTGGGGCACCTGGCATTGGCCACTGTCAGAAGACAGGATACTGGGCTAGATGGACCTTTGGTCTGACCCAGTTTGGCCTTTCTTATGTTCTTATATTTGGAACCGGGACTGAACAATGAGGTGGATATTGGCAGATGACACAAAATTATGTAGAAAAACAACAAGGAGTCTGGTGGCACCTTAAAGACTAACAGATTTATTTGGGCATAAGCTTTCGTGAGTAAAAACCTCACTTCTTCAAGGCCACACAGGCATGAGAGACAGGATAGCGGCACGGACTCTGGTCTCTGGGCCACACAGCCCCGACGGAGAGGGCGGCCGCACGGACTCTGGTCGTTGGGCCACACAGCCCCGATGGAGAGGGCAGCCGCTCGGACTCTGCTCATTGGACCCCACAGCCCCGACGGAGAGGGCGGCCGCACGGACTCTGGTCATTGGGCCAGACGGCCCCGACGGAGAGGGCGGACGCACGGACTGTGGTCGTTGGACCACACAGCCGCAATGGAGAGGGCGGCCGCACGGACTCTGGTCGTTGGACCCCACAGTCCTGACGGAGAGGGCGGCCGCACGGACTCTGGTCGTTGGACCCCACAGCCCTGACGGAGCGGGCGGCCGCACGGACTCTGGTCGTTGGGCCCTACAGCCCTGACGGAGAGGGCGGCCGCACGGACTCTGGTCGTTGGGCCACACAGCCCCGATGGAGAGGGCGGCCGCACGGACTCTGGTCGTTGGGCCACACAGCCCCGATGGAGAGGGCAGCCGCTCGGACTCTGCTCATTGGACCCCACAGCCCCGACGGAGAGGGCGGCCGCACGGACTCTGGTCATTGGGCCAGACGGCCCCGACGGAGCGGGCGGCCGTATGGACTGTGGTCGTTGGGCCACACAGCCCCGACGGAGAGGGCGGCCGCACGGACTGTGGTCGTTGGACCCCACAGCCCCGACGGAGAGGGCGACCGCATGGACTCTGGTCGTTGGGCCCTACAGCCCTGACGGAGAGGGCGGCCGCACGGACTGTGGTCTCTGGGCCACACAGCCCCGACGGAGAGGGCGGCCGCACGGACTCTGGTCGTTGGGACCTACAGCCCTGACGGAGAGGGCGGCCGCACGGACTGTGGTCGTTGGACCCCACAGCCCCGACGGAGAGGGCGACCGCACGGACTGTGGTCTCTGGGCCACACAGCCCCGACGGAGAGGGCAGCTGCTCGGACTCTGCTCATTAGACCCCACAGCCCCGACGGAGAGGGCGGACGCACGGACTGTGGTCGTTGGACCACACAGCCGCAATGGAGAGGGCGGCCGCACGGACTCTGGTCGTTGGGCCCCACAGCCCCGACGGAGAGGGCGACCGCACGGACTCTGGTCGTTGGGCCCTACAGCCCTGACGGAGAGGGCGGCCGCACGGACTGTGGTCGTTGGGCCACACAGCCCCGACGGAGAGGGCAGCCGCACAGACTGTGGTCTCTGGGCCACACAGCCCCGACGGAGAGGGCGGCCGCATGGACTCTGGTCGTTGGGCCAGACGGCCCCGACGGAGCAGGTGGCCACACGGACTCTGGTCGTTGGGCCACACAGCCCTGACGGAGAGGGCGGCCGCACGGACTCACCAAATAGGGTTAGTGCCATGGTGGGGAGACCTGCCCGCGAGAGGGGTCCATTACCCCTCCATGAAATCCCCCCACTGTCCTCTACTAATCGGTCAGGGTTTCAAACACACCCTTTAGGCCATCCCAGAAGGGAAATGTATCGATCAGAATAGGTAGTGCCCGAAGGTCTAGGCAAGAAGCCGCCGATCTCTGGAGCTCCATGTTTGCGTGGCTGGCAGCATCGCCCTGGAAGTCGCAACACAACGCTGCGTGGAAGAGGCCGTCTCGTTCCAAGGGTGTCTTTTGCAGAAATCACGGCCTAGACTTCAGGCTATACCTGTTCTGATTTGTACATGTTTCCCTTCTGAGATGGCCTAAGGTAGGAGTGAAACCCTCACCAATTGGTAAAGGGTGGTGGGGGGACTTCTTAGAGGGATCACAGGATCCTTTTGCGGGCAGGTCACTCCACTACAGCACTTCCTTGTTTGGTCAAATCCCCTCTCGGGGTGGTTCTACAGGGCTGACGCCCACTTCAATTGATAGAGGACAGAGGGAGGAGATATCAGAGGAGATATACAACCCCCTTCTGGATGGGTCACCCTGTCCCGGAATATCCCCCGATTGGTCAAATCCAGTCTCCCGGTGTGTAAAATGCTGGTTGCCCCTGCCAAATTTTAGTAAAAGAAGGGACGAAAGGCATGGATCTTTTGGGTTATATATAAGGTGGCCATCTTGGACTTTGGAAAAAATGTTGTGACCTTTTGCCATTTGCTATATTATTTTGGGTTGGGAAGCACACTCCCACGCACGGATTGAATCCGCGTAGATAGGGTCTAACATCCAGGCAGAGACGACGCAAAGAGGGATAGGGAGGGGTTTTAGTTAGGTCTATACTCGCCCGTTCCTGCGTCCAGCATAGAAGTCCATCCCTAATGTCCAATGTCAAGAGAACAGTGTCCGTCCATCGCTGTTACTGCAAGAGAAAGTAGAGAGAACATCAACATTACTTCATGGGTCTAATTGTTTGTGAGAGTGGAGCAGTTCCAGAGTTAAAGTTTTGTTAATCCGACTCTTCTCTATCCTATCCTAACCCTTTTCCCCGTAGTAAATGATGTCTGGTTTGTGTGGTTACCACTGTGTGGCCTTATTTTCTTGTGCTAAGGCAAGCTCTGATAGACGAGCTTTACAAAAGGGACCATGTGGGAAGAATTTACTGTAAGATTTCCCTGCATCTACTGAATGGGGTTTGGGTTCTGCCCTCTTTAAAGGAAGGAAAAATCCTTACAGGTGATCCTACAGGGCTGAAACCCACTGTGATTACTTAGTAATCTGTCCTACTCACCACGATGTTTGTGACCCTGTGTATCATAGGGAGGTAGCCCATGGGGCATTAGGAATCTTTTAATTTCAAATGGACACTTGTGGTGTACAGATGAAGGACAACATTCAAATCCAATGTGCACAGAGACTGTATGGACACTGAACGTATTGAGTACATACTTTTATCTTTAATCTGTTCATTAAACAAAGACAAAAGAGCAGGGTTAGGAGGCTGGGCACTGACTTCCCCAGGATCATTCCTCTCCTAGTAATTCCCATTACAAATCTCCTGTCAAGGAAGAGCCTGAGGAAGTGTGATCAGTGGAACTACCCGGAGCACCAGAGAAATCAGGGCCCTGAGCTGAGAAACAACAAGCCTCAGCCAGTTCACGTTAATTCACTGTCCTCAGCACAGAAACCCCTGAAGCACCTGAGGATTACTTGAAAGGTTTTATAGACTAACAAATTTATTAGAGCATAAGCTTTCGTGGATGCATCCGAAGAAGTGGGCTGTAGTCCACGAAAGCTTATGCTCTAATAAATTGGTTAGTCTCTAAGGTGCCACAAGTACTCCTGTTCTTTTTGCGGATACAGACTAACACGGCTTCTACTCTGAAATTTGAAAGGTTTTGAGAGGGTTGGGTCTGCAGAGCTAGAGATGAAGCCTATTAACGGCTGGTAAATCAAGGACAGAGTATAATTTTTCATGTGGCTAAGGGTGTGGATGTGGTCACCCACAGCAGAAATGCATCTTTGTGTTGAGATCCCAGGGAGGAGGGGGAAATCCCAGAAGCTAAGAGAGACAGAGAAAGTCTCTTTGACACCCCGGCAGTAGGGAGAAGCAGCGTGTCTCCAGCAGCAAAGGGAGGTGCCGAGATGAACTCCTGCAGCAGTGCCCTCAGAGACAAAGGGGTCCAAGAGGTGCCTGTCACTGAACAAGCTGTTCCAATTGCTCACAGCCAGAGTTCTGCAGTTGAGGAAAGCATAGACCTGGCCCTAGAGAGCACCACGGATGGTGGCTTACAGGGGGCGCCAGGAAAGGAAAACAGGGAAAGGCCTTTTGAAGAAGATGGGAAAATGTCTAGGAAAGCTTCAGTGGGAGAGAACGAAAGCCCTGACCAACCCTCTCAGCAGGTGTGTGTGCCCAGTCAGGATCCTGGGGAAGTCATGTTGTTAGCACAGGAATGTCCTCATGCTGGTCACCTGGGGATGGACACCCCACACAGAGGGGCTGACTAAACCTCTACCTGCCCCCAACACTCCCCCAGGCCACCAGCCTGGAACTCAGCCTCAGAGCGTGAACTGTGGAGCTGACCTTTCAGAGGAAAGCAGTCACACAGCTAACCCCTCGAGGACATGGGGTGGTGGCAGATGGGCTCTCCCTCCAGGCATATGTCCGGTTTTACGCTGCTGCGCTCAGGCACATCTGATCCCCAGGGGGAGCGGGAGTTGGGATTCACCAGGACATCCATTTTGACGTACTTAAGGGAAAGGACGATATCCCTTTAAGGCAAAATTCAGCCTCTGCCAAGGGTTTGAATCCAAGGAGCCTTCAGGCTGAACATGCCTGTGTGTGAAGATGGAAATGACCCGGCTGGCTGGGGGCGGGGGTGACTTCCCCTTGCCTGGCAGCACAAAGGAAGCAGCGGAAAGAACGCTGCTGGTGTCAGGGACACCTGGACAGAGGGAGGATTTTCTTAACCCCCAGAGCCCTTCAGGAAAGGGGGCTGGAGAAGGACTCAGTCCTGGGGGTGAGGGCGTCAGGTTGACCCCAAGAGGGGAGATGTGCTTCTTGCAGATGTGCAGCCCTGGGGTTGGGAGATAGCTCCAGACAGGGCCTCCCAACGTGCAGGAGCACCCTGCATCTTCCCCTCACCAGAGTCTGCAACCCCCAGGGCCGTCCCTTACCTGCTGTCCCCGTGGTCCCCCAAATTATGGTGACGTGAACATGCAAACGCTGGTGGGGCGGGAGGTTACCTGGTTACTACTGCCAGGGCCATCGCTAGGGGGTGCCGGGCCTGGGACAACCCCCCGTCCATGCCAGGCCCCACCCCCAACTCTTCCTGCCCCTGCTTCACCACCACTGCAACCCTTCCCCCAAGCCCCCTTCTCTGAGCGATGCGAGGAGCCGCAGAGTGGAGCAGGCTGGGGCCGGGGCGCTCTGCTTCCTGACGGTGAGTGTGGGGTCGGGCCCAACCCCTGCTGCTGGTGCCAGGCCCCTGATAACCCTCTGGGTTGTCCTGGGCCCCACGCTTCTGCATCCCCCTGAAGCGCGAGGCCCCCCCAAGGCGCGGGGCCCGGGGCCACCGCCAGTTCCTCCTAGCCACGGCTCCCTGCTCCCCACTCCACAGCAGCCAGGCATTTAACCGCCTCCCTGCTGGACTGTGCCAGGTAGCGTACCATGGGGAGGGGAGGGCAGGGGGAGAGTGTGGGGGGGCCGAGCTGCAGCGGAAACAAGTCACGTGGGGGGAATGTGGTAGGGGCAGGGAGGTTGCGTAGGGCGCCATAAATTCTAAGGACAGCCCTGGTGACACCACAGCCCCAAGACTGTGACTAGATGCAGGATCTTTGCTGAAGGGACCCCGGAGGGAAAAGAAGAGCCAATAACTGAAGACAGACAAAGGTTCAGGAACGAGGTAAACGTCACAATGGGGATTGTCCAAACCAACTTCAAAGGCCGAGGATCTAAACAAACGGCACGGGATGCCATCAATCCTTGTGAATGCTCTTTTGCAACGCGTGAATTGACGATAATGTTTACTCCTGTGAAAAGGGATAAAATGCCCAATTCTTGGGAAGGGAAACCATTTCCATCCTGCTCATGCTTACTGCTGGCAGAAGGTAGGGAAAGGCAGAGATTCCATCATTCCAGACCTGTCAAGGTATAACACATCCACTGCTTTCCCCTCATCCACAGAGCCAGTTATCTCCTCATAGAAGGCAATTAGGTTAGTCAGGCATGACTTGCCCTTGGTGAATCCACGCTGACTGTTCCTGATCACTTTCCTCTCCTCTAAGTGCTTCAGAATTGATTCCTTGAGGACCTGCTCCATGATTTTTCCAGGGACTGAGGTGAGGCTGACTGGCCTGTAGCTCCCCGGATCCTCCTTCTTCCTTTTTTAAAGATGGGCACTACATTAGCCTTTTTCCAGTCATCCGGGACCTCCCCCGATCGCCATGAGTTTTCAAAGATAGTGGCCAACGGCTCTGCAATCACATCCGCCAACTCCTTTAGCACCCTCTGATGCATCGCATCCGGCCTCGTGGACTGTGCTCGTCCAGCCTTTCTAAATAGTCCTGAACCACTTCTTTCTCCACACAGGGCTGGTCACCTTCTCCCCATGCTGTGCTGTCCAGTGCAGCAGTCTGGGAGCTGACCTTCTTTGTGAAGACAGAGGCAAAAAAAGCATTGAGTACATTAGCTTTTTCCACATCCTCTGTCACTAGGTTGCCTCCCCCATTCAATAAGGGGCCCACACTTTCCTTGACTTTCTTCTTGTTGCTAACATACCTGAAGAATGTACCTTCTTGTTACTCTTAACATCTCTTGCTAGCTGCAACTCCAAGTGTGATTTGGCCTTCCTGATTTCACTCCTGCATGCCTGAGCAATATTTTTATACTCCTCCCTGGTCATTTGCCTAATCTTCCACTTCTTGTAAGATCTGTGTTGTATATCGACCTAGGTATGTGGCTGGTCCGTTAGGATCTGAAGAACCCATTTGTTTGATGGAATTGGCTTCAAATAACCACTCGGCAGTAAATTCAGTGTTTTTGGTGGCAATAAAAGGACTGGAATGCCTAAGGAGATTGCTTTTCTGACTTCTTGTTAGCGAGTGCGGTGAAAGAGAAGTTTACTTTGGTTGCTGGTTTGGTATCTCTTATCAGAGAATGACCACTGCTTTTTGGGGGTGCCTGCCCCATTTCTCAGCACTTTGTCCTGAATTTACTATTCTCAGTTATGACCCACTAAGGGCTTCTCTACATCACGCAGCTCATAGGGACAAGGCTGGGTCGACAGTGTCTTGTCGCTAAAAGTCAGTGTGTGTGAACGCTCTTTTGTGGTATTTTGTTGGCACTTTTGCCGACAAAATACTTCCAGCCCCGCGAGCGGCATAAGCTTTGTCGGCAGGAGAGCGCTCCTGCCGACAGAGCAGCGTTCACACCGCCGCTTGCGTCGGCAAAACGTTTGTCTTTCGCGGGGGGCTTTTTTAAGAACCCGCAAAAGAGAAAAGTTTTGTCGACAACCGTGCAGTGTAGACATACCCTAAGGCACAGTGAGAGATGGCTTTTGCTCTTTTGCCTACTGCTAATGACAGGGAGCTAACACAGGAGAAAGCAGAGGCAGGCAGGTGGACCACAGTGGCCAGGAGGAAGGGAGAAGAAACAGCAGATGAGTGGCTGGAGAACGTGGGCATCAATCCTGCTACCTCTTGCATGCAAGGCACAAGCTCTACCGCTTGAGCTAATTCCCCACCTCTGGCTTGTGGGTAAGACACACACAAAGTGAGGGTTCTGGGGTGTGAAGTGGAAGAGAGCGTCAGATGGGGGGATGCTTATAGTTGGGGAAGGGGTCCCGAGTCCTGGATCTCAGCCACACGCCTCGGCACAAAGACCAATGGTCCCTGCAGGACGTGTGTCACGGGGATAAGAGTTAGTAATAAGAATAAGCAACACACTTAAGAAGAGAACATGACTTTTATCTAACCCAACATAGCCAGGAGCAGCCCCAGCTCAGGATCCTCAACCGGACTCACCCCAACTGCCGGGCACAGCGTCCAGTTAACAGCCCCCCCTTGGCCTGGCTGGACACCCACAGACACATGGCCACACGCAGCCCTTCCCTGCTTTGGCTCATTCCACGCTGTCTGTACGCCTCGATTGTGGGCTGCGCTCAGGAGGCCGTGTGGGAGACCAGTTTGCAGTCCCCTGACAGAGAACTACAGTTCACATCAAAAGCTGATCTAACAATGATCCCGGGGGAACGTGTGAGCTCACGCTCCCTGGCCACAATAAAAAGACATGATCCTACTGGGGTCTCTTCTATATGACCTTAGAGACTAACAAATGTATTTGAGCATAAGCTTTCGTGGGCTACAGCCCACTTCATCGGATGCATGTAGTGGAAAATACAGTAGGAAGAGAGAGATATACACAGAGACATGAAACAATGGGTGTTACCATATACAACATAAGGAGAGTGATCAGTTAAGGTGTGTACGGGGAGCGAGTAGCTCAGGGTGCAGGGAGGGGGTAGCTAGGGGCTGTGTGCAGGCAGGGGGTAGCTCAGGGTGCAGGGAGGGGGTAGCTAGGGGCTGTGTGCAGGAAGAGGAGTAGCTCAGGGTGCAGGGAGAAGGTAGCTAGGGGCTGTGTGCAGGAAGAGGAGTAGCTCAGGGTGCAGGGAGGGGGTAGCTAGGGGCTGTGTACGGGGAGGCGGTAGTTCAGGGTGCAGGGAGAGGGTAGCTAGGGGTTGTGTGCAGGAAGGGGAGTAGCTCAGGGTGCAGGGAGGGGGTAGCTAGGGGCTGTGTACGGGGAGGCGGTAGTTCAGGGTGCAGGGAGAGGGTAGCTAGGGGCTGTGTGCAGGAAGGGGGTAGCTCAGGGTGCAGGGAGGGGGTAGCTAGGGGCTGTGTGCAGGCAGGGGAGTAGCTCAGGGAGCAGGGAGAGGGTAGCTGGGGCTGTGTGCAGGCAGGGGGTAGCTCAGGGTGCAGGGAGAGGGTAGCTAGGGGCTGGGTGCAGGCAGGGGAGTAGCTCAGGGTGCAGGGAGGGGTACCTAGGAGCTGTGTGCAGGCACGGGGGCTCCCGGTGGAACTCCCAGCTTTAGGGGGCGAGGCCTTGGGGCTCCCGGCTTCAGCCTCCCTGCTGCTCCTGGCTTGGGGGCAGGGGAGGTTTGCTGGCTTGAGCCCCGCGCCGCTCCTGGCTTCAGCGCTGGGGCTCGCTGCACCGGGTTTCAGCCGCGGGGCTCCATGGCCCCCATGAAAGGGCTCACGGCCCCGGACCCCCGGCTGACAACCGCTGATCAGACCAAAACAACGTTGGTGAAACCACAGGTCCGAACAGCAATGGCCGAGTCTTGGGGTTAGTCCTCCAGCCCCAGGGGAAAAGCTTCAGCCGGCCCCTCCCGCTCCCCTCCCAACTGCACCTGTGTGGCCAGGCAAACATGGATGATCAGTGCCGCTGGCTCCAAGCCTCCCTCCCCACCCACTTCCACCGTGGCTCTTTGCCCACATTGTGCCCCACGGGGGAAGCCGGCCATGCTGCCCAAGCCAGGCTGGGCAGGGAGGGGGCCCCTCGTCTCTGCTAGCCAGAGGCCGGGAATGGGCGACAGGGGACGGGTCACTGGACGATCCCTGTTCTGCTCAGTCCCGCTGGGCCCCCGGCACTGGCCGCTGTCGGCCGACAGGACACGGGGCCAGATGGACCCTTGGTGTGACCCAGCCCGGCCGTTCCTACGTTCTATGGGCAGGGGCTTGTGGGGCTGCAGCCCCCTAACTGTGTATCCCCCCCGCCCCATAGCCAGCAGCCAGCGCAAAGCTCACACCCGCCACAGCAGCAGGGGGCACTGCTGGTCTGGGGCTGCTCCCACAACCTGCTCCAGCCCCCCCTCCCCGGGGCCGGTCAGGACCTGGGGGCGTGTCCAGGGGCCCAGGACTCCCCCCACGTGGGGCAGCCTAGCACAGGATGGGAAGTTCCGGGTCTGGCCTCCAATCACAGCCGCAGTTGCTCTCTGCACGGGCCAATCAGCGCCAAGGAACGCACATTTAACCGCCCTGCCTGGATGGGTGACGGCTTAAATACAATAGGGGAAAAGGGGTGTATTGGCACCAATCAGAAGCTGGGGAGGGATGATAGGCATGTGGGCGTGCCAATCAGACACCAGCGAGAATCTTAGTGTCTGTGGACGGAGCTGGCAGCACGGGGGAGGGGAATCTCCAGTCGGGCCCTTACCCGCTGCTCCCCGGGAGCCTCCCCCAGGGCAGAGCCCCCGGCCCGGCCCCGCCCTCCCGGTCCCGCCCCTGCCCCAGGGCGGCCCCGCTTGGGGAGAAGGGGAGAGACCCCCCAGGTAGCGATGCCCCGGGCTGCGGGGGCGGGGCTAGACACGCCCGCGGGGGGGCGGGGCGGGAACATGTTGCCTGCAAGAGCCCGGCCCCGCCCCTCCCTAACGCGAAGCTTCCGCCCCGCTCTGGCGTCACTTCCACCCCGCTTCCGGGGCTAGGGGCTCCCTGGGCCTGGCCCCGTCACACCCTGAGCACGGGGCTGGAATAGCAGGTGGGGAGCAGCCTGTGGGGCAGGACTGGGGGGCAGAGCTGGGGGGGCGGTTGGAGGTCCCAGGGCTGGAATAGCAGGTGGGGAGCAGCCTGTGGGGAGGACTGGGGGGCATAGCTGGGGGGGCGGTTGGAGGTCCCAGGGCTGGAATAGCAGGTGGGGGGCACTCTGAGAGTCAAGACTTAGTAGACATCAGAAAACGCACACAGGCGAGAGGCCGTATAAATGTTTGGACAGTGGGAAAAGCTTGAGTCGGAGATCACAGCTTATTACAGCTCAGAGACTGCACACCGGAGAGAGGCCAGAGAAATGCCGTGAGTGTGGGAAAGGTTCCCCTGAGCGATCAGCCCTTACTGCCCAGGAGAGACCCACATGGGAGAGAAACCCTGTACAGGCCTCCACTGTGCGGAAAAGCTTCAGTGACCACTCAAAGCTTACTAGACATCGGAGAATCCACAGGGATCAACATCAGCCAATCCCACAGGGACGAAACCTCTTAGATTTCATTAGCTGGTGTGTAAAACACTAATATTAGAGCTTGGCCATCAGAGACTCCCCCACACCAGAGGGAAATTCTAAGCAAACCCCAGACAGAGGAGAGGACCCCCAATCAGCACCTCCTGATGGCTGCAGCCCTGGCTGCTGAGCTGATGGGCCAAAGGGGGGAGAAGGAAGAGACAGAAACTTTCCAGACACTCCCAGTCCCTGGCTGAAGCCCCCCCCCCTTCCCAGACCGGATCCCCCTTCCATGGAGATTGAGAGAAGGAAACTTGGGCCAGACCCCACCTTCCCTCTAGACACCTGTCCCCTCCCCATATCTTCCATCAGCCCCTGGGCTGGGCTCCCCCACTGACCTGGAGCTGTTCCCTGGAAGGGGAGTGTCCAGGAAAGCTGGTAACTCCGCCCCTCCCCAAATCCCTCAGGGCTGGGATCTGCTAGATCCGATATTGAGGGAGCAGGAGGAGGGTTTGTGGAGAAACGGGGGATGGAATGGTTGGGGCTGGTGGAGTTGGGACGCAGAGCGAGCTGGGGGCTGGGGCTATCGAGTGTTTGGGGATCATGCGATAAGAGGAGAGGGAGAGCATGGAGGGGCGAGGGGGAGAGGTGCTGCCGCTGATCATTCATTCGCTTTCTACCTTCTCCCTGCCCCCTCTGCATTCAAAAAGCACCAAGAAGAGGGGCTAATTTCCCCAGGGCCTTTTACGGGCGGCCCAGAGATCCCACCTCTGCCTCCACAGCATTGTCCTTGGAGGTTCCTTCTGTGGTAGGAAATGTGCTCGGGATGAGCCAGCACATCCCTATGACGCTCCACCAGATTTGCTAGTGTAAACTGACGCTGAGCATCTCATGTGTTCTCACCCCCGCCCCCCCGTTAGCAGAGTGACTGCTAGTGCCTGAATTCCCCCTTTGGGGCCGGATTGTCTCAGTCCCAGAGATTGTCACCTTGCTCCAGGCCGTGGGGAAAAGCATTTAGTGTTTGTACACTTTCTACCTTATGGACCAGAATTAACTAGATGATAAAATAGTGGGACATTAAGATGTGGTGCTTTCCCTCCAGTGCTATTGGAGGGTGATGGGGTGAGTCTGAGGGATTCCCTCCTTCCCCCTTCACCATCACCCTCCATCCCTGACACAGCAACCTCTGTCCAGCAATGAAGAGTTTTATCCTCTCCTTATCCTATCTCTCCACCTCCCAAAGGGTCACATGCCACAGGGGTTTTTTTCTCTTTGGGACGGCCGCTTAGTTGCACACTCCCATATTAGTCTAGTTTGACAGGAGGTAGCTCAGATTTGTTGAGGACTTCATGAGACCAATGATCATTTGCCGGAAGAGTCTTTTCTTTAATTACAGGTTTTTTAAATTTTTGTCTAACCCTTTGTCATGAGATTTGTGGTGTTTGAACAATGACTGTGGTCGATCTCTCAGCACAGACACCGCGGGTGCGAGCTGGAGTCACGCTCCGAGGGGCAGAGACTGAGACAGGGAATGAAGTTACTGCCTGATACAGTCAGGAGTGGGGAAGTGGGGGACAGAGCTGGGAAAGTGCTGGGTTTGCTCTTCAGAGCCAGAACGAGCCGAGGCTCAGAGCTGTGAACTCCCTGCGTCAGAGCCGGAGAGACTAGAAGCCGACGCTGAACTCTAAAGGGCCATGAATGACATCCCAAGAAGAATGACGCAGGGAGGGGGCAGCGTCTCCCGACTGCTGAGATGACGAGGATGGGCACAGGCAGAAGGGTGCTGGGATGTCAGCAGTTGTAGCCAGCCTTGAAGCCAGGTCCTCCCACATCACTGAGGCCAGAGGAAAAGGAGGAGCCTTAAAGCCCCGCTGGTCGCCCCCTCCTCGTCTACCCCCGTGTCCTCCTGTGTCAGGACAAGAGAGACTCCCTCTGCCCACTCACCCCACATTCACCCCTCTCAGCTGAGCTCCTTGGATTCCCTGCCGTCAGCGTGTGGCTTTTGTGCCTGGGTCCCAGCGTCGCTCATGGCTTCTCTGCACTTTTCTACCCATTTATAAATGCTGCTGTTGCTGGGGCCTGCAGGAGTGGGGGCAGCAGTGGGCTGAGCTGGGCTGGGGGTGGGGAAAGGAGTTTGTCTTTGTTTGTCCTTTGAAATAATAAAGTAGAATTGAGTTTCTCCCACTCCCAGTATCCTTTGATTTGCATTAACTTGCTACCAGCTCCAGAGTTACACAACGCAAACGTGGTCTGCAGTGGGTAGAAATGCACGGTGAGGTCATAGAAGCATAGAATATCAGGTTTGGAAGGGACCTCAGGAGGTATCTAGTCCAACCCCGTGCTCAAAACAGGACCAACCCCAACTAAATCATCCCAGCCAGGGCTTTGTCAAGCCTGACCTTAAAAACCTCTAAGGAAGGAGATTCCACCACCTCCCTAGGGAACCCATTCCAGTGCTTCACCGCCCTCCTAGTGAAAAAGATTTTCCTAATATCCAACCTAGACCTCCCCCACTGCAACTTGAGACCATTACATCCTCAACACCCCCTTCTCTTTCTCTCCAGACTATTCTTTTAACCATTTGGTGTCCCTTTTAATCTCTAGGCTCCCAGCAGTGACAAAACAGCAGTGATGGTACTGCCTGGGGCCTGGAAGTGAGCCATTGTTTTCGACTTGTTCCCAAAATGATTTGTTGGGAGGCTGCTTATGTATAGCTACCACTGAGAACAGTCTAGCTCCATCCTCTTTGGAACCCCCTTTCGGGTAGTTGAAAGCAGCTATCAAATCCCCCCTCATTCTTCTCTTCTGCAGACTAAACAATCCCAGTTCCCTCAGCCTCTCCTCATAAGTCATGTGCTCTGGCCCCTTAATCATTTTTTTTTTGCCCTCCGCTGGACTCTTTCCAATTATTCCACATCCTTCTTGTAGTGTGGGGCCCAAAACTGGACACAGTACTCCAGATGAGGCCTCACCAATGTCGAATAGAGGGGAACGATCAAATCCCTCGATCTGCTGGCAATGGTCCTACTTCTACAGCCCAAAATGCCGTTAGCCTTTTTGGCAACAAGGGCACACTGTTGACTCATGTCCAGCTTCTCGTCCACTGTAACCCCTAGGTACTTTTCTGCAGAACTGCTGCCTAGCCACTCGGTCCCTAGTCTGTAGCAGTGCATGGGATTCTTCTGTCCTAAGTGCAGGACTCTGCACTTGTCCTTGTTGAACCTCATCAGATTACTTTTGGCCCAATCCTCTAATTTGTCTAGGTCCCTCTGTATCCTATCCCTACCCTCTAGCCTATCTACCACTCCTCCCAGTTTAGTGTCATCGGCAAACTTGCTGAGAGTGCAATCCATCCCATCATCCAGATCATTAATGAAGATATTGAACAAAACCAGCCCCTGTACCAACCCTTGGGGCACTCCGCTTGATACCAGCTGCCAACTAGACATGGACCCATTGACCTCTACCCGTTGAGCCCGCCGATCTAGACAGCTTTCTATCCACCTTATAGTCCATTCATCCAGCCCATAGTTCTTTAACTTGCTGGCAAGAATACTATGGGAGATCGTATCAAAAGCTTTGGTAAAGTCAAGGAATAAGACCTCCACTGCTTTCCCCTCATCCACAGAGCCAGTTATCTCGTCATAGAAGGCAATTCGGCTAGTCAGGCAAGCCCTTGGTGAATCCATGCTGACTGTTCCTGATCACTTTTCTTTCCTGTATGTGCTTCAGAATTGATTCCTTGAGGACCTGCTCCATGATTTTTCCAGGGACTGAGGTGAGGCTGACTGGCCTGTAGTTCCCCAGATCCTCCTCCTTTCCTTTTTTAAAGATGGGCACTACATTAGCCTTTTTCCAGTCCTCCGGGACCTCCCCTCCCGATTGCTTTGAGTTTCCAAAGATAATGCCAACGGCTCTGCAATCAAATCAGCCACCAACTCGTTTAGCACTCTTGGATGCAGTGCATCCGGCCCCATGGACTTGTGCTCGTCCAGCTTTTCTAAATACACCTCTACCCCAATATAATGCTGTCCTCCGGAGCCAAAAAAATCTCACCGCGTTATAGGTGAAACCGCGTTATATTGAACTTGCTTTGATGCTTTGATCCGCCGGAGTGCGCAGCCCCGCCCCCAGAGCGCTGCTTTACCGCGTTACATCCAAATTGGTGTTATATCGGGTCGCGTTATATCGGGGTAGAGGTGTAGTCCTGAACCACTTCTTTCTCCACAGAGGGCTGGTCATCTCCTCCCCATACCGTGCTGCCCAGTGCAGTAGTCTGCGAGCGGACTTTGTTTGTGAAGAGGCAAAAAAAAGCATTGAGTACATTAGCTTTTTCCACATCTTCTGTCGCTTGGTTGCCTTCCCCATTCAGTAAGGGGCCCACACTTTCCCTGACCACCTTCTTGTTGCTAACATACCTGTAGAAACCCTTCTTGTTCCTCTTAACATCCCTTGCTAACTGCAACTCCAAGTGTGATTTGGCCTTCCTGATTTCACTCCTGCATGACTGAGCAATATTTTTATACTCCTCCCTGGTCATTTGTCCAATCTTCCACTTCTTGTAAGCTTCTTTTTTGTGCTTAAGATCAGCAAGGATTTCACTGCTAAGCCAAGCTGGTCGCCTGCCATATTTACTATTCTTTCTACACATCGGCATGGTTTGTTCCTGCAACCTCAATAAGGATTCTTTAAAATACAGCCAGCTCTCCTGGACTCCTTTCCCCCTCATGTTATTCTCCCAGGGGATCCTGCCCATCAGTTCCATGAGGGAGTCAAAAGTCTGCTTTTCTGAAGTCCAGGGTCTGTATTCTGCTGCTCTCCTTACTTCCTTGTGTCAGGATCCTGAACTCGATCATCTCATGGTCACTGCCTCCCATCCACTTTTGCTTCCCCTACTAATTCTTCCCAGTTTGTGAGCAGCAGGTCACATTGTACAGACAAAGGCGCTTCTGTCCTGTGGAAGAAAACAAACATGGCACATCCTGTGCAGGTCACAAGAGCTGAGCGCTCACCATCCATATCACCTTCCTTCTAAGAGCTTCCTCAGCTGTTGCAGGAACTACTCAGAGAAGCCTGTAAAATGGAAGCCTCAGTGGGCTCCAGGGCCGGCTCCAGCATTTCTGCCGCCCCAAACCAAAAAAAAAAAGCCGTGATCGGCAGTGGCAGTTTAGCGGCAGGTCCTTCGCTCCTGGATGAAGTGAGGGACCTGCCGCCCCCGAATTGCCGCAGGTGCCGCCCCTCTCCCTTGGCCGCCCCAAGCACCTGCTTGTTAAGCTGGTACCTGGAGCCGTCCCTGGTGGGCTCTCTTCCTATATCTCTTCCTACACCTGGCAGTTAGTGCTTGGCTTATGCCCTGAAGCAGGAGGGTTGAAACCCTGACCCCCAGGTCATTTATCCTGTCTCTGGGAGAAGAGTTGGGGTTGTTACCTGCTCCTGCAAACCTGGCAGCTTTTCAGTTTGAAACTTTTGTTTCTCCGCTCTCCTAGGACCAAGCCCCAGAACCTGTCTCTTAAGGAGGCCTGTTAACTGCTTCTGCCTCCAAACCCTGTTGTACCCAGTTATCTTTAACTGCCCCCAACTCAGCCACCCCGCATCCCTCCGGGTCCCCTAATGATGCCCCCATTTTCTTCTTAATCTCATCCCAGATTGATCCCTTAACTGGAATGGGCCCTGATTTTTCCGTATCCCTTAATCCAAAAAATCCATTACCCCTGCTTGCCAGAACCCACAACTACCATCACGAGAGTCCGCCATAATAACCCCCTCCAAGCAGCTGTGCGCACTGTTGGGGAGAGGGACTTACAGGCTGCCACGCACCTGTCCGACGCAATGCATGTGAGTCATGGCACCAAGATGTTCGAGGGTTTATCCCTTCACCCTCCACTCCCTGGTTCTTCTCACGTAAACGGAGAGCTGCAAAACTAGAAGTCCGAAGGTGCAGACAATTTGATGTTTATTGGGCTTAGATTCCAGCAAGCAATGGGTCCAGTTTCCTTTTGTCTTTTTCCCTCGACCTACTTCCTGTTTGCCCCCAATTTGTATAGTAATAGTCTCAACTATACCTTAACCAATCATTTTATGGAAATTTAACTAACCAATCCTAACATATTGTAACATAATTATCTAACCAATTATATCCCACCACCTTAATTGGTTTACACCCAGCAAAATTAATTCTACAGCAGACAGAAACAATCAAAGAACCAGACAGATTCCATACAGTTTAACAATGGAGAAGTGGGGACATAAAGACAAAATAACAAGAAGTGGGGGTTTCACAATCACAACTATTGATAGGTGAGTTCTTGCCAGACAGGATGCTGTGAAATTAAATTTTCTTTAACCATCTTAAGATTTGTCTCTTTACCTGGCGGTGATGGGCACTATCGGGACAGAATCGCCTTTCTAACAGCCCAATCCCCTCTGATTTCAATGGGAGCGGCGGTGCGGCGCTAAATAGGCTGCGGCCGCGCAGCTTAGAGGGAACTGAGATGTGCAGTGGTGCAGAATTCCCCCAGGAGTAAAGTTCATACTGCTGGCTTTGCTGGCGCCACCACAGTGTCTGTTGGGCAAATGGTGGAACTGCAGCACTTCTCGGTGGCCTTTCTGGAGATCCCGGCAGCTCTAGCCAGCTTCTTGGTGGCTATTTTCCTGCTGAGAGCCACTGACTGGTTCTTGTGGCTTGTCCTGGGGCCCAGCTACTGCTGGCTGACTTTGAAGGAGCCAAGGTGCCGGTGATCTCTGCTAACCCCTGAGCCCCAACTGGATGTGGTTCTTGTTCTTCTGCACAGCATCGCTCGTGGAGAACAAGGACCTGCAAATGTGCATTCATATTCTATCATTGTTTGAACAAGGAGGAGTCCTGTGGCACACTAAAGCTAACACATTGATTTGGGCATAAGCTTTCATGGGCTGGAACCCACTTCATCAGCTTTACGGCACTCCCAGCTATCTCCGTGACACCACAGATTTCCTGAGAAAACTACAATGCATTGGTGACCTCCCAGAAAACACCATCCTAGCCACCATGGATGTCGAGGCTCTCTACACAAACATCCCACACACAGATGGAATACAAGCTGTCAGGAACAGTATCCCTGATGATGACACAGCACAACTTATTGCGGAGCTCTGTGACTTTATCCTCACGCACAATTATTTCAAATTTGGTGACAATATATACCTCCAGACCAGTGGCACCGCCATGGGCACCCGCATGGCCCCACAATATGCCAACATTTTTATGGCTGACCTGGAACAACGCTTCCTCAGCTCTCGTCCACTCATGCCCCTTCTCTACCTACGCTACATTGATGACATCTTCATCATCTGGACCCATGGGAAGGAGACCCTGGAAGAATTCCACCATGATTTCAACAGCCTCTACCCCACCATCAACCTCAGCCTGGACCAATCTACACGGGAGGTCCACTTCCTAGACACCACCGTACAAATAAGCCATGGCCACATTAACACCACCCTATACCGAAAACCCACCGACCGCTACGCCTGTCTTAGAATCATAGAATCATAGAATCATAGAATATCAGAGTTGGAAGGGACCTCAAGAGGTCATCTAGTCCAACCCCCTGTAGAGAGAACATGGAAACGATTGCTCACCTGTATTTCCATTGCTGGTGCATGGACGCTCCTCTTTCTCCTTCTGGAGGTCACATGCTGCCAAACCTCCTCACAATCCTTCTGTCCCTGCTGCGCCTGCTTCATGCCTCCAGCTTCCACCCTGGTCACACCACACGATCCATCGTCTACAGCCAAGCACTGAGGTACAATCGCATCTGCTCCAACCCCTCAGACAGAGACCAACATCTACAAGATCTTCACCAAGCATTCTCAAAACTATGATACCCACACAAGGAAATAAAGAAACAAATCAACAGAGCCAGACATGTACCCAGAAGCCTCCTGCTACAAGACAGGCCCAAAAAAGAAACCAACAGAATTCCACTGGCCATCACCTACAGTCCTCAGCTTAAACCTCTCCAACGCATCATCAGTGATCTACAACCCATCCTGGACAATGATCCCTCACTTTCACAGACCTTGGGAGGCAGGCCAGTCCTCGCCCACAGACAACCTGCCAACCTTAAGCATATTCTCACCAGCAACCACGCACCGCACCATAACAACTCTAACTCAGGAACCAACCCATGCAACAAACCTCGATGCCAACTCTGCCCACATATCTACACCAGCAACACCATCACAGGACCTAACCAGATCAGCTACAACATCACCGGCTCATTCACCTGCACGTCCACCAATGTTATATATGCTATCATATGTCAGCAATGCCCCTCTGCTATGTACATTGGCCAAACTGGACAGTCACTCAGCAAGAGGATAAATGGACACAAGTCAGATATCAGGAATGACAATATACAAAAACCTGTAGGAGAACACTTCAACCTCCCTGGCCACACAATAGCAGATGTAAAGGTAGCCATCTTACAGCAAAAAACTTCAGGACCAGACTCCAAAGAGAAACTGCTGAGCTCCAGTTCATTTGCAAATTTGACACCATCAGATGAGGATTAAACAAAGACTGTGAATGGCTTTTCAACTACAGAAGCAGTTTCTCCTTCCTTGGTGTTCACACCTCAACTGCTAGCAGAGCACCTCACTCTCCCTGACCTGCCTCTGGAAATTTCCATTACTTGCATCTGAAGAAGTGAGGTTCTTACCCATGAAAGCTTATGCTCCCAATACTTCTGTTAGTCTTAAAGGTGCCACAGGACCCTCTGTTGCTTTTTACAGATTCAGACGAACACGGCTACCCCTCTGATACTTCATCAGATTTGTTAGTCTTTAAGGTGCCACAGGACTCCTCGTTGTTTTTGCTGAAACAGACTAACACAGCTCCATGGCCAGTGCAGACCTGAGTTTTAGGCTTAGATGTAAAAATTGCAGAATTGAAGCTTGAAAGACAGGCCAGTTCCCTCCCCTGCCCCCATAGCATTTCACATCTTTACAGCCAAACTCGAGGACTTTCTGAGTGATCTGTCCTAGTTCAACCGTACGGTGCTGGGGTCCATGTAGGACTCACTGGGTAAAATTCTCTGGACTGTTATGGCAGGTCAAGTAGGGAGAGGGAGAAGCCCACTGGATGCTCTTAGCCCCTGCCTGGCAGTGCTTTTAAAAGGAAGGAAGGGGATGGGAACCCCCCTGCCACTGGAGAATGTGGCCATTGATCCCACTGCCTCTCGCATGCGACGCGAGCGCTCAACCACTTGCGCTAAGTCCACTGGACACAAGCAGCTGTCCTCAGCCCCCCTCTCATTCCAGAGACCACAACCACCCTGCGGCTGCCCATGGCTCCTTTCCGAAAGGGCCGCTTCTCAGGCTGGTTTCTGTGGGCCGGCTAGCTCAACTGGTGAGAGCGTGGTGCTAATAACACCCAAGGGTGGCAGGTTTGTAGAAATGTTGGTAGTGCCCAGAACCTGCCCCCCCAAATACCCCCCCACACACACACCTCCCTAAGGGTTAGGGTTTGGGTTTGCGTTTGGGTGAGGGTCTGGGGTGCAGGCTGTGGGAGGGAGTTTGGGTGCAGGCTCTAGGCTGGGCAGGGGATTGGGGTGCAGGAGGGGTGAGGGGTGCAGGCTGTGGGAGGGAGTTTGGGTGGGGGAGGATGTCTGGGGTGCAGGCTCTGGGAGGGAGTTTGGGTGCTGGATGCAGGCTCTGGGCTGGGGCAGGGGGTGGGTGTGGAGGAGGGGGTGAGGGATGCAGGCTCTGGGAGGGAGTTTGGGGGCTAGAGTGGGTGGGTGTGCAGGAGGGAATTTGGGGACAGGAGGGGGTGTGTGGGGAGGGGGTGTGGGTGCAGGCTCTGAAGGGGGCGGGGAGTTCGGTGCTTACCTGGGGCACCCCTCCAGCAGCGGTTCCTAGGCGGGGCGGGCTAGGAGGTCTCCATGCGCTCCTGTCCCCATCACCCCCGCAGCGTCCCATTGGCTGCAGGGGCGTTCGGGGCAGGGGCAGCGTGCGGAGACACAGGCCCCCTCCCCCCCAGCCACAGGGACATGCTGGCAGACACATGGAGCGAGTGCGCAGGAAGCCGCTCAGACCTGTTGTACTGCCGGTGGTGGCAGTGGGGCCATTTTCAATCGCCCGGGGGCAGCAGGTGGGGCAGCAGGTGGGGCTGGCGGATGCGCAGGGGCGGCAGGTGGGGCCAGGGGAGAGACCCGGCCCCAAACTTCGCTGGAGCCAGGCCCCTGGGCCAGGAATATTCCTGGTGCCCAGCACCACGGGCCCATCTAACTCGCCACCTATGGCTTAGGGCCTGGGGCGTTTGGAACTGACAGACCAAAGGTCTCTTCCCCTCCCCTAACGGATGTCTCTAGTAACTGGATCTGGCAGCTGCAGCCCGTGGGTTTGTTCCAAGGGGAAGTCAAACTGCAGCACGGCAAGGACAATGTGGCCTCACCCAATAGGTCCCTGGAAGAGGATGGGGCATCTGCTCCCCGACTTGTGATGGCAATGGACAAACCCCACCCCCTTTCTGGGACTCCAACAAGGATCTGCTCAGGCAATCGCTGGGTATTTCCTGCCAGGCTCCCCTCTCAGACACTCCTGGGCCAGCCAGGGAGACAGGGACAGGAGCGAGGTCTCCAGAGACACAATCCTGCAGTAACTTACCCCCCCTGGGGAGTCTTTTCATGCCATGGAGCAGTGGATGGCCCATTAGCAAGGCTCCAAGCCAGGCCCTTGAAAGCCGTCCTCTCCCACTGGATGGACGAGGAAGTCTAGACGCTGAAAATAAGGAGTAGGATCTTGGCCAGTCTCCAGGATGCAGCTTTCCATATTAACCAACCAGCCGGTGCACACGGGTCCAGAAGCTGGCGATTTCTCCTGTGGCTGCTAGATGGCTCTAGATGGCCCAGTTTGGGGCGCCCCACGACAGAAAGGGTGGCCTGCCCTGCTCAGGCCATCAGGACTCAGTGGTCAGGAGGGGCGCTTGGGGACAGGAGCTCTCTGTTGCTGCAGGAGACGGAGACCCACAGCCTGTTAAACTCCCTAAGCTGTCAGGGAAGCTGAAGGTGTCGAAAGGGGAGAGCTTTAGCCGCAAGCTCAGCCAATCAGCACTGAGACTCTGAGGGGTGGGAAACTGATATTTCCCCCCAGATTGCCCGGGGATGGCTCAGGTCACCTGTGGGGCGGGACTGGGGCGGGACGGGGCAGAGCGGGGCGGGGCTGGGGGCGGGGACAGATCAGGGCGGGGCTGGGTACCCGTTCCCCGCGGAGGTTGGCCAGGCCCCGCGCACCCCGGGCCGCACCACCCCGCCCAGCTCGGGGGTCCCAGGGCGCTCAGCCGCGGTGCCCGGTCAGGTCTAAGTGGGACTTTCAGCCCCAGGACATCGCCGCCCGGCCCCGGTCCCCCCGCTGCACCCGGGGCCGGTGCGCTCACGGGGGACGGAGCATCCGCTTCTCCCGAGATGCTCCCCACGGCCACGGGAGACAGAGCTCGGCCCCCCTCGCGCGGGGATTGTGGCTGGGTCAGTCTGGGCCCCCGAGAGCGAGATGTCAACACTGGGCTTCAGCGCCAAAGGGTTTGACCCGAGCCCCGCTCCAGCCGCAGCTCCGGAGCCAGGACAAGCGAGGGCACGTTGCGGGGGAGGTGTTACAGGTGCTGCCGGTGACCTTTACATCCAAAGCCATCTGTCCTCATGGGACTGACCTCTCCTTGCACCCCACACAATGCTCCTGAAACCGGATTAGTAAATGGAACGAATTTCCATTCAGACAGAACCAAGGGCTTAGACCTCAACTGCCTTCAGTGAAGATAACAACTCGTAATTGCTCACCTCAGGGTGGACTGATTTAAATTAAAGCCTTTATAATCAACACACAGAAAACCTTGCTTTGAATCCTCTATTGGAATTGTGTTTGGCATTCATACTTCAGTCATTTTCCTAAAGACGGGGTAACTTTCCTTGGTAGGGAACCATCACAATGTCGATTTACGACTAAATGGAATCTGGGCATGAAATGTGCTGCTTTGTTTGTTTGCTAACCAGGAGGCTACGTCCTTCCTCGGATACGAAATCCTTTCAGCCGGCACCAGCCAGAAAACAAGTAGGCAAACATTTGACAGAACAGACAGAGAAACCTCACTGACAGACACCCGCATGGACGCTGTCTACATGCATGTGTGAACCAGCAGGGAGCTCTTACTGAAAAGTTCCCTCTTTAGCTGGGCATCTCGGGGGAATGGTGACTATTTTCTGCTTCCGCTCCGCGATTACAGTCAAAACATGTGCCTAGGTTACAAAGAAGAGAAGAGCATTTCAGTCATTAAAAACTGAACAGAAAACCTGACCCTGCCAGGGAGAGTAACCCATACATTCACCTGGGATCTTGCTGCCAGGGCACTACAGAATGCAAGTGCTGAGGAGAATAATGCACTCCCCAGAGTCTGTCCTGGTCCAACCGTGAAAAGACCTTTGAGTCTTACCTCACCAGAGCCAGACCATAGGAAAGGACCAGTTCATGCGGTCTCATGTTGCCAGAGGTATCCAGGATTTACAGCCAATCAGATCTGCAGTGCAATCCACAGCTAAAGGCAGTCTGTGTCCAGGCCTATGTAAGCGGGGGAATGGTCCCGCTATCGTGGGGACCTTTCCTGGCTCATACACGACCCCCGTGGAATTGGCTGGGGAAAGGATCTGAGTCCTTACTCCCACTCCCTTCACCCAGAGGCCCGCCTGACTCCAGGACACCCCTTCTACTCTCGTGTGGCAGAGTCCTCGTAACCCAGACAAGGCTGGGCCCAGGATTCCTGGGGCTCGACCCTCAGTCTGGTTGTTGTACTTAGGACAGGGCTCGGGTGTCTCCATTCCGGGGTACTCTCTCTGCTCCGGACGCTTCCCTGACCCACTGATCATCGCATATAGTTCAAAGCAAACACAAGTTATTAAACAGCAAGTCATGAAAAATAAGGAGAAACTGGGGAAGGTGAAAGGAAAAGCCGTCACCCCGCTCTGTGGCACGGGGAACCCCAAACAGCTGTGGCTGGAACGTCAAGGCAGTTCACAGTCTGCTCCTCACACGTCCCAGGCCCCTGGCCAGGCCCTCGCTGTGCTGCAGGGACTCGGCGGGTCGGACACTCGCTCTGGCGGTGGCCACACGCCCTCAGGGTCTAGGTGGCAGGGCCCCTCCCCCCCGCGGGGGTTACAATACCCCTCCCAGTGCGGCCTGCAAGGCCTCCAGACTGTTGGGGTTTCCCTGTGCTGGGCCCGCTGCCCAAGGACCCCCTCACTCTGCCCAGCTGTTCCCCACACCTGGCTCCAGAGGGATCCAGCCCCAGCCCCACACGGCTGCTGCTGCTCTGCCCCCCGCGCGGCCCCTGGGCTGCTCCTCTCCCCTCAGCTCAGCCCTGCTCAGGCAGCTCCAGCTCACACGGAGACGGGACCCCCAGCCTCCTGACTGCCCCAACGCCCACAGTCACACTCCCCTCCACTGCCCCCACAAACTTCCCCCCACCCCCACACTCCCCTCCACTGCCCCCACAGACACCCCCACCCACACACTCACCTCCACTGCCCCCCACAAACTTCCACCCAGACCCCCCTACCCACACATTCAGCTCCACCCCCACATTCCCCTCCACTGCCCCCACAAACTTCCCCCCACCCACACACTCCCCTCCACTGCCCCCACAAACTTCCCCCCACCCCCACACTCCCCTCCACTGCCCCACAAACTTCCCCCCACCCCCACACTCCCCTCCACTGCCCCCACAAACTTCCCCCCACCCACACACTCCCCTCCACTGCCCCCACAAACTTCCCCCCACCCACACACTCACCTCCACTCCCCCCACAAACTTCCACCCACACCCACCCACACACTCACTTCCACTACCCCCACAAACTTCCCCCCACTCACACACACACTCACTTCCACTACCCCCACAAACTTCCCCCCACCCACACACTCACCTCCACTGCCCCCACAAACTTCCACCCACACCCACCCACTCACCTCCACTGCCCCCACAAACTTCCACCCCCACCCCCACCCACACACTCACCTCCACTGCCCCCACAAACTTCCACCCACGCCCACCCCACCCACACACTCACCTCCACTGCCCCCACAAACTTCCACCCACCCTCACCCACACACTCACCTCCACTGCCCCCACAAGCTTCCACCCACGCCCACCCCACCCACACACTCACCTCCACTGCCCCCACAGACACCCCCACCCACACACTCACCTCCACTGCCCCCCACAAACTTCCACCCAGACCCCCCTACCCACACATTCAGCTCCACTGCCCCCACAAACTTCCACTCACGCCCACCCCACGCACAAACTCACCTCCACTGCTCCCACAAACTTCCACCCACACCCACCCACTCACCTCCACTGCCCCCACAAACTTCCACTCACACCCCCCACACACACTCACCTCCACTGCCCCCACAAACTTCCACCCACGCCCACCCCACCCACACACTTCCCTCCACTGCCCCTACAAACTTCCACCCACCCTCACCCACACACTCACCTCCACTGCCCCTACAAACTTCCACCCACACACTCACCTCCACCCACACACTCACCTCCACTGCCCCCACAAACTTCCACCCACCCCCACTCACACACTCACCTCCGCTGCCCCCACAAACTTCCACCCACACACTCCCCCAATACACACACTCACTTCCACTTCCCCCACAAACTTCCACCCCCACCCCCACGCTCACCTCCACTGCGCCCCATAAACTTCCACCCACACACTCACACTCCTCCCCCACTTCCCAACACACCCATACATACTCTCCCCCAACACACACACACACACACACACACACACACACACACACACACACACACACACTCCACTCCCCCACAACCTCCCTCCCCCCCACACACACTGCTGTGGACTGTAGTGTCACTATAGAGACTAACAAATTTATTAGAGCATAAGCTTTCGTGGGCTACTGCCCACTTCTTCGGATGCATATAGAGCGGCACATATATTGAGGAGATATATATACACACATACAGAGAGCATGAACAGGTGGGAGCTGTCTTACCAACTCTGAGAGGCCATTTTTTTTCTCTTACTTAATTGGCCTCTCAGAGTTGGTAAGACAACTCCCACCTGTTCATGCTCTCTGTATGTGTGTATATATATCTCCTCAATATATGTGCCGCTCTATATGCATCCGAAGAAGTGGGCAGTAGCCCACGAAAGCTTATGCTCTAATAAATTTGTTAGTCTCTAAGGTGCCACAAGTACTCCTGTTCTTTTTGCGGATACAGACTAACACGGCTGCTACTCTGAAACCTGTAGTTCAGCAATATCAGTTGGTCGTGTTACCGATGGCTACTTTAAAAGGTGAGTTAAAAGTGTCACTTTTACCGTACACTGTGCATCTGCAGGAAGTTTTGTTTAAATTGTAGGATTCTTTTAGTAAAATCAGTTTCTCCCCTTGCAAGACACTTCTGAACATTTGTGTGCATTTATAGTAAAGCTACTTAACTGTGGTTAGTGTATCAAACAATTGTGATTAATACAAAAACCAGAAAGACGGAATTAATTTTTAAGAAATGGAAAGGACAAAACTCAGAAAATACTAAATTGGAAACTCCCCAATAATAAAAGAGATTTCATAGGGCCCTACATAGGTGTTTACCATCTTCCGAAACAACTCCCGGGGGTGGGGATGGGCTCAGGGCTCCAGGCTTGATCGACGGAGGGGGAGCTCTGGGTTTGGGGCTCTCCCACAACTGGGTAGAGACTCCAGGATCCGGGCTATAGCACCCAGGGGGGAGGGGGGAGGGAGGACTCTGGGCTTGTGGTCCAGGCTCAAGCCAGCAAGAGAGATGAAGGGAAGAGACCTGGTCTTTGGCTGCCATGGTGGGGGGATCAGGGCTCCAAGCTTCAGCCGCTGGGGAGGTGGAGGGGAGTGGGGGGTCTGGGCTCTGCGACTCATCCACAGGAGGGCAGGGAGGGAGGTTGGGGCTCTGGACTTCAGCCACAAGAGGGGTGAGGGGGTCAGTGCTCCGGGCTTCAGCCACTGGGGTGACAGCCCCTCCCCCAATGCACTGGCCCCCAGACCCTCTCACCTGCTCCACCAGAGCGAAACCCAGTCCAGCGCGTCCCGCTGCAGCTCGCAGACCCCTCAGTACAGCCCCACCATGACCTGGTCCTGCTCGGAGCAACTGTCAGGCTTCTTGAATTCAAGCTTGTAAACTACTCTGTAACTCCACAGGTACAATGTGATATATTCTGTACATGCAAAGTATCAGTCCTTTGTGCATCCCCTCCCAGAAATCAAAATTCCTAGAGATTTTGGCCGAGTCTGTCAGTGTTGCTAATGGTACCAGCCTCTGTCTGTATGTCTATGTGTGTGTGTGTGTATGCATAAGTTTATTGTGATGTCATGTGTGACAAGAGCAAAGACCGTTCTGGTTCAACATTCTTGCCCTGCCTTCAGTCTGCCAACTTGCTTGGTTGACAACGGCTGGTGAACCCAGGAGGTGATAGATGCGTACTATCCATCTGTCAACAACTTCTTGAATCAGCTATTTCCACAGGTTTTCGAAAGAAGATGAGATTTTACAAAAGGTAATTCCCAGATTCTTTTCCTGCTCCTTAGATCACACATGACAGGCTGGTGCCTCCTTCATAGATTCATAGATTCTAGGACTGGAGGGGACCTCGAGAGGTCATTGAATCCAGTCCCCTGCCCTCAGGGCAGGACCAAATACTGTCTAGACCATCCCGGATAGATATTTATCTAACCTACTCTTAAATATCTCCAGAGATGGAGATTCCACAACCTCCCTAGGCAGTTTATTCCAGTCTTTACTGAACAAGTTTTCTCTCTCCTCCTTATGACACCCTTTTAGATACCTGGTTTCAGAGTAACAGCCGTGTTAGTCTGTATCCGCAAAAAGAAGAACAGGAGTACTTGTGGCACCTTAGAGACTAACAAATTTATTAGAGCATAAGCTTTCGTGGACTACAGCCCACTTCTTCGGATGCATATAGAAGAAGTGGGCTGTAGTCCACGAAAGCTTATGCTCTAATAAATTTGTTAGTCTCTAAGGTGCCACAAGTACTCCTGTTCTTCTTTTTTTAGATACCTGAAAACTGCTATCATGTCCTCTCTCAGTCTTCTCTTTTCCAAATTAAACAAATCCAATTCTTTCAGCCTTCCTTCATAGGTCATGTTCTCAAGACCTTTAATCATTCTTGTTGCTCTTCTCTGGACCCTCTCCAATTTCTCCATGTCTTCCTTGAAATGTGGTGTCCAGAACTGGACACAATACTCCAGTTGAGACCTAACCAGCGCAGAGTAGAGCGGAAGAATGACTTCTCATGTCTTGCTCACAACACACCTGTTAATGCATCCCAGAATCATGTTTGCTTTTTTCGCAACAGCATCACACTGTTGATTCATATTTAGCTTGTGGTCCACTATAACGCCTAGATCCCTTTCTGACGTACTCCTTCCTAGACAGTCTCTTTCCATTCTGTATGTGTGAAACTGATTGTTCCTTCCTAAGTGGAGCACTTTGCATTTGTCTTTGTTAAACTTCATTCTGTTTACCTCAGACCATTTCTCCAATTTGTCCAGATCATTTTGAATTATGACCCTATCCTCCAAAGCAGTTGCAATCCCTCCCAGTTTGGTATCATCTGCAAATTCAATAAATGTACTTTCTATGCCAATATCTAAGTCGTCGATGAAGATATTGAACAGAGCCGGTCCCAAAACAGATCCCTGCGGAACCCCACTTGTTATACCTTTCCAGCAGGATTGGGAACCATTAATAACTACTCTCTGAGTACTGTTATCCAGGCAGTTACGCACCCACCTTATAGTAGCCCCATCTAAGTTGTATTTGCCTAGTTTATCGATAAGAATATCATGCGAGACCCTATCAAATGCCTTACTGAAGTCTAGGTATACCACATCCACCGCTTCTCCCTTATCCACAAGACTCCAGCTGCCCCGTCCAGTCTCTCCCCTCTCCCTCCTGCACGAAGAGCCGGTCACTGTCCTGCATTCCCGTGGGCGTTTCCTCGCCAATAGCTACAGCCACTGCTAACGGGGGTGAGCCTGGGGGCTCTGGGCAGCAGCTCTGAGCCGCGCAGAAACTCCGGGACAGGGATTGGGCGAGCAGGAGCCATTTCTGCAGAGACACTTTCCAGCCTGGGCCCAGCATTTACCCCAGATGTCTCGTATCACCTGCAGTCTCTGGCTCAGGGGCTGATGCCAGCAGAGCCCAGAGGGGTGCGGGGGAGGGTGTAAACTATTTCCCTGAATCCAGTCTCTTTGGGCAGTTCAGTCACCATTTCAGCTAGAGCAGAGCTGCGGTACCTGGGCACTGGGCCATCCGGGGCCTTT
The DNA here is from genome assembly GCF_011386835.1 of Chrysemys picta bellii. NCBI lineage: Eukaryota > Metazoa > Chordata > Testudines > Emydidae > Chrysemys > Chrysemys picta. The sequence continues at coordinate 32,657 of NW_027052865.1, forward strand.
AACACCACAGCCCTGGGGAGGTGGTGCTGAGATGGACCATCCAGTGAGCAACACAAGTCCTTCTACCTTCCACCACACCCTAGTTTGGAACTGCTGCTGACGGCTTCCCCCATCCGTGGTAACTTTTATCCCCTCTGCCTCACTCTATCTCAACTGTTCCCTTCCCCCCACCGCACCTGGTCACATTCAGCCCCCCGTTGCCCTCTTCAGCCTCCCGCAACTTCCCCGCCCTGCCCTGGCTCCACCACTCTCAGGTTCCCTTCCCCACAACCATCTGCTTCCTTACCATGGGTAACAGGGGCAGAAAATGCTTTTGAAAAAACCTTTTGCAAAGTAAAAATAAAACAAGCCAAGTAACCCCCTCCCTTGCTTTGTGCTGGGTGCCCAGCTGTGGGCTTGTGTGTGTGGCTGGGTGGGTGGGGGTGTTGTTCTGAGCACACTCTGTTCAGGGAAGGGGTGGAGTTGGCCAAAGGGGCAGGTTGAATCTTTAGCAGAGAATTCCTTTCTCCATTCTGTTAGCTAAGCGTTGTTGTTAAATGTAAGCCGACAAATGCAGCATTTGAAGCAATCTGACTATAAATCCCCTGCCCTCTCGGTGGCTGTAGTTCTCACACCCTCTGCTCTTGTGATGTCACCACATGACATGGTGTCTTATTCCCATAGCGTCTTGTATATTAGATAGGAACTAAGTTTATAAGGTAAAAACTGAAGCATAACTCCTTCCCTTCCCCGTTTTGACTTAGGAAAAATAAATCCTGTCCCCTCCCCTAGTCCCAGCCCAGCCCCACCAGAGCTGCTGTGGCCAGGAGACAGCTGCTCTCTCACCTGGCCCTGCTGCTGTGGTGAGAGAGGGCTGGGGGAGTCCTCTCTCCCTGGGACAACCTGCTCCCCAAACCCCTCATTCCAAGCCCCAGCCCAGAGCCTGCACCCCCAGCCGGAGTCCTCAATCCCTGCACCCCAACCCTCTGCCCTAGCCCTGAGCTCCTCATTCCCAGCCCCATCCCAGAGCCCACACCCCCAGCTGGAGCCCTCAGCCCCCTGCACCCCAACCCTCTGCCCTAGCCCTGAGCTCCTCATTCCCATACCCATCCCAGAGGCCACATCTCCAGCTGGAGTCCTCACCCCCTGCACCCCAACCCTCAACTCCAGTCCTGAGCCCCCCAGTCCTAGCCCCATCTCAGAGCCCGCACCCCCAGCCGGAGCCCTCACCCCCCTGCACCCCAATCCTCTGCCTTAGCCCTGAGCCCCTCATTCCCAGCCCCATCCCAGAGCCCACACCCCCAGCCGGAGCCCTCAGCCCCCTGCACCCCAACCCTCAGCTCCAGTTCTGAGCCCCTCATTCCTAGACCCATCCCAGAGCCCGCACCCCCAGCCGGAGCGCTCTCCCCCTGCACCCCAACCCTCTGTCCTAGCCCTGAGCCCCTCATTCCCAGCCCCACCCGAGAGCCCACACCTCCAGCCGGAGCCCTCACCCCCCTGCACCCCCAACCCTCTGCCCTAGCCCTGAGCCCCTCATTCCCAGGCCCATCCCAGAGCCCACAACCCAACTCTCTGCCCCACTTTAGCCCCCTCCCACACTCAGAACCCTTCAGCCTCACCCGTGCCACACCCCATCCATGTGCAGAATGAATTTTGTTATTTGCAGCAATATACAAGTGATGTGTCAAATAACAAAATTGCCCATATTGGTGCACACCACAAAATTCATTCCGCACACGGACATAAAAAATTGGAGGAAACACTGCTCCTGACTTTCAACCTATCTGTCACATCTTGAATTTCATACAGTGACTGATCAGAATAAAGAACAGGAGTACTTGTGGCACCTTAGAGACTAACAAATTTATTAGAGCATAAGCTTTCGTGGGCTACAGCCCACTTCTTCGGATGTATAATAAAGTGCTCTCAAGTGAGCTACAGACCAACAGTGGTTCATAGTAATTATTCAGCAAGTATTATAGAAGACCTTGACCATTAGAGGAAATCATGAGCTGTTAAGAGACAATTAATGGAGAGAAGCAGCAAGATTAATCCCGTACATTGGATTGGTTCTGACTTATTTGCCTGATTTGAAAAGAGGCCAAAAAGACCTGAGTCTCCTCGCTGTTGATAGCCCCCTGCTCGGCCAATCAGCACTGAGACTCTGAGGGGCGGGAGAGCGGGAGAGTGGATGGGGGGCTGCTGACATATTCCTGGGGCTCTTTGGCAATGTTCATTGGTAAATTCTGGCTCCTTCTCAAGCTCCGGTTGGCCACCCCCGTCCTAGGGACTGGTGGGGCCAGCGTTGCAACAGTCAGTTCTCAACGTTCCGTTTTGATTTGAATGTGGGCATCTTTCAGTTCCCCCTCATGCTAATAAATTCCAGATATTGAAATAGTTGAGAATAAATCAACATATTTGCAGCTGCAAATCCATCCTTCCAGACCCTCAAATCTTCTTGATGACAATCTTTTGTTCCTTTTACTGGGTTCTCTGGGAACAAAGGTTTATTGGTTTTCAGCTTGGCCCCATCTGTTCCCAGAGTCCCAACATTCTGTGCACAAAGGAGTGGGGTTAATAATGAAGCAGTTTTGCAACTAGACCCAGGCAATGACCAAAGAAAATATAAATTGACCTTTGCTGTTTCCATGTCTGCCCAATGGCAGAGGAGGCGTGAGATCCATGAGGTGAGAGTCAGGCTAGGAAATGTAGCCAGCGACTGTGCTAGCAAGGGAGGAATTACAGATCTGGTGGATGGAGGTTTCCTGTTAGAGAACAAAAGGGGAGAACCTGTGATGTGCTCTGTCCAAGGAAGGTTATGAGAAAGAGGGAACAGGGATCCAGGTGCCTCTCCCCAAGGAAACCTCAGACAAAGTATCTCCTCTTGGACAGGAGCAGCAACCTTCACACTAGCAGTTAGAGCCATCTTTAGGTTCAGAAATTCATAGTTTCAAAGGCTCTAAGGCCAGTCCTGATCATCTAGTCTGAACCCCTACATAACACAGGCCCTAGAACGTCTGCAGAAGAATTTCTGTTTCACCACGGTCCCATGTGGTGGGTCTAATCATGGGGGTAGAGTTCAGGGGTACAGTGTTTAACTACAGATCAAATGGTCCTTGAGTCACATCCTAGTGCCCCCTTTGAAGTCTCTGTTAATAAGCAGCAGGTTTCACACAAACAAAAGGAAGTATTTTTCACACAACGTACAGTTAACCTGTGGAACTCTTTGCCGGAGGATGTTGTGAAGTCCAAGACTTTAACAGAGTTCAAAAAGGAACTAGATACATTTATGCAGGAGAGGTCCATTAATGGCTATTAGCCAGGATGCACAGGGATGGTGTCCCAAACCTCCGTTTGCCAGGAGCCGGAAATGAGCGTCAGGAATGGATCACTTGATCATTCCCTGTTCATTCCCTCTGGGGCACTGGCTACTGTCAGACAGTTTTACCCAGGCTGGGCGATCTTGTGTTGCTTATGTTCTTGGTTGTATGAACTAGCTGGCTATTAGAGGAGCAGTTGGCTTCAAAAGACCAGTCTCTTGGATCTGTGAATCCTGGGCAAACTAATTCCTTTCCTTTAGAGAACGACAGAAAAACCCATTTCCTCCTTCTTTCTACTCCAGGCTTCGTTCCTTTTTCCAAAGACTCGCCTCTAGGGAGCACAGAGAGATCCCTGTGCACAAAGTGTTCCTCCAACCTGCAGCAATCGAGGCATGCTCTGTCCTCAGCCAGCAAGAACAGGCCTTGCCAGAGAAGCCCCAGAGAAACAAATGCTCATGGACCATCTTATCAGGCATGAAAAGACTCTGTGTCCGTAGCCAATCTGACACCTCGATGGCAGAGAGCAATGAGGAGAGAACAGTTTCCTCACCACGAAGGTGGACGCACTTGTCCCTGAAGAAGAAAACAGCTGAGACCCAGGTGGAGTCAGAGGAGGTGAAGCTGCAGGAGAACACAGAAAAAGTTGAACTGGATCTTACAGGTGAGGATTCAATCCACATGGTTTGTGGCGAGGAGCATGTGAGGAATACTCACACCAGTCACTCTACAAGCCTTACACATCAGGGCTTCTCACGGGACAGTGATGGGAACCTCAGACTCTGGAATCCATTTAGTGCCGGATCCTCCTGGACAGGGTGGCCGAGGTCCATCGCTGAGGTGGGGAGAGCTGACAGTGTCAGATCACCCCCCTCTGGGGGTCTGGCACTGTGGGGTGGGGAGTACTAACATTGCTCCAGGCTGTAAGGAGAACAGAGAGGCTGGATGTTGTAGGAAATCATTTCTTGTCTCCTGGATCGGGTCTGTTTCATCAGTAAAATGCTCCAGAGGTCTCAGCAGGTCACAGCTGGGAACCGTACCAGAGCTGAGTCATTACTTCTTGGGGGGTTAAGTGCAAATGAGGCCTGTTGCCCATCACTGACAGGAACGGTGTGCAAGGGGAGGGGAAGAGTAGAATACACCATGGAAAAGAAACTGGCCCCTAGATCAGAGGAAGCCTCATGTGGTAAAAGCCCCCAGCGAAGAGCCATGAGATCGGAGTTCTCTGCTTAGCTCTGCCCACAACCTTCAGTCTGACCCTGGGCAAGTCGCTTCAGGGCTCTGGGCCCGACTTCCGTCCTCTGTAAACCAGGGATAACACATGGAAAAGCGAAATGTTACGAATGTTTCTTTCTGCTTCAGGGACGAAGGAGGAGCCGTCTGAGTCGATGGGGAAGTGCGGAAAAGGGAGTCCAGAAGAGCAGGAAGAAGAGCGCGCTCCCATCCCCTCATTACCAAGCAGCTCCCATCTGACAATGGTAATGACGCTTTGTGACTGAGATAATGGAAAGCATCCCCTGCTGTGTGTATTAATGTCTCCCGGAGCTGGTATCTCTGACAGGAGAACTACCTGCCCCTTGCTCAGGGAGCTGAAAGGAAACATTCTGCACGTCATCAACTCCAGCCAGTCTTTATGAGTTTCTCTAGGTTGTTTGCATAAGGCAAATAATCCAGATTGACAAAGGGGTTTAGGCACCTAAAGAAGTACACAAGTGCTTAGTGGGATTCGCAGAAGTGCCTGACTCAGGTGCCTGATTCTGATGCACTTTTCATGGCACACAGGCACTGCTGAAAATCATACGAGGCCCATCCCTGCACTTGTAGACACTGAGACACCATTGTAACTCTGATGACTAGTGACAGAGCACCCTGCAGCACATACAAAAGTCTGCAATTCTGGGAGCTTCTGACACGCCGGGGGGCTGGAGTAGCTATGCGAGTGTGTCACTCTGGTGTGCTCTGCTGTGTCCTCAGCTGCTGCCATCCAGGACAGACGGTGCTGATCCAGACACGCAGGCCAGCTGCAGTAATACTCAGGAGGTGCCTGAGACACCAGGACAAAGGCCTCCAGCACCCCAGGCCCTGTGTTTAGAAGACCCTGGAACCAGGTCCCCTGGACTAACATTGTGCCCAGTAAGTTCTGACCCACAAGGGTCTGGCCCCAGAAGCCCACAGTTTGGGATTCTCCTCAGCCAGGCAGACTCGCTCCTTCAGTCGAAGCTACTTTCTGTCCTGCCGGCGATTTCTGCCTGTTTTGTGGCAGCGCCACACGCTGTGGGGTGGGGAAGGAAGAGGCATTTCCGTTGGGGCCTGTTCTCAGTCCTTTCCGCGCAGACACCGTGGGCTGCTAGAGTTGCTGAGCCAATCTGCTCAGGCGCTCGGGGTGGGATGGGACGCGGGGCAGGTTCTCCAGCGACCCCTCGGCTGCACTCAACAAGCAACTTGAATGGGCTTTGCAGGCCATTGGGGCTTTCTCAGCACAAGCTGGGCTCCTGGGAGGAGGGGCTAGAGAGGGAGGAAATGGGGTGGCCCTTGGGGTCCCAGCACTGGCTGAGAGGCTCCCATCTCTTCTCAGGCAGAGGGGGCGAGGGGAGCGGATGAAAGACTGAGGAAACCTCGGCACCTGTTGAGGCTTTTTAAGAAAAGGGCTCAGCCGGAGTCTCCACGCTCACTAGGCCCTGCCAGCCTCCCGCGGAGACAGACTATTCCAGGGCAGCTGCCCAATGGAAATACTCCGTCCCAACAGGCTTTGTCCCTGTTCATTGCAGACCCCCGGGGAGCAGCTTTCCTCAGCCCAGCCCCAAGCCCTGCTGATGAGAGCCGTGAAGGGTCTGACAACACCCACCCTGGAGCGATTTAAAGCCGCAGAGGAAGAGCTGAGGGCCATCGTATCTCTACACGGAGACAAGATGGAGAGAGTAAGAGACTCCCGCCGTGGGGCAGAGGATGCTGTGCAGAGAGGGGGAGGGGAGAATTTCCTCTCCTAGGAAACCGTTCCTGGGACATGCTGGCATGGTGCTTTGAAGGTTGGCTCAGCCCCTTTCCATTCATCGCTTGGCCGCGGGGATCCGCGGCGTCAGGTTTGTAACGTGCTCTCTGCCCGCTGGAGCTCTGACACGTCCCTGAGGACAGCCCAGCCACACTGAAGGTGCCGAGAGCCCCAGCCCTGGCAGCCCAGCACTTACCTAGTCTGCCGATGGGCCTCCACATTAGGCTCCAGGAGCAGACATGGTTTCCTCAGACATGCTGCAGGGCCTTGTTTGTCCAGCTGAAGTATCAGGAGGAATTTGGCTTTGCACTTTTCTCTCTGTCTCTCCCAAGCTCTGATCCTGTTGCCCATCCCCACAGATCTGAGTGTCTGCCCCCCTGAATTAGATTGGCCTAGGGAGGTCTCTGGCAGACTTCATTTCTACATCCCCTGGGTAGGAGGCTCTCGGTATCATTTACTCCCCTGATTAATGAAACTCCACCACCCTCCTGGGAGGTAGGAATTGAACCCATTGGATACCTGGGGAAACTGAAGTCCAGAGAGCTCCTTGACTTGCCCAAGCCTGCGCAGGTGGGTTATTGAGAAAGGAATCAGGGTTCATGTTCCCTACAGTTCTTTAAACGTTGCCTTTTATCACTCAGCCTGGAAATAGGTGACATTCCCGCCCTTCTCCAAATACCGCCTGCCCATGGCGCGTCAGTGCAGACTTATTCCCTTCCTGGGCTTTGGCTTTCCTGGAAACTCGGAGACTCATAAACGAACCGAATCCTCAGCCTGAGCTTCCTCCCCAAACCTGCCTGTTCCTCGGGTTCCCTGCAGGTCGTCCCTGTCTCTGGCCAAGTTCCCTGTTTCCAGCAGGTCCCGGCGGGAAGTTAACAAATGGCCCCTCGATCAGCAGATTGATTTGTGCCGGGCTCTACCTCCTGCTAGCAGAACAGGTCAACAGAATCCAGCCACCCGGGTTGTAGCTCCTGCTCCTTGTTCAGGAGAGGAAAGAGCAATGATCGATTCCTCATGGAAGAGCCCTAGGGGGTGGCTTGTCCCTTTCGGGTCTGTCTACCCTGTGCTGCAAACTCTGCAGCAGGAGCCGTAAAGCCTGGCCCTATGGACTTGGGCTCCCAGGGCTGGCACTGTGGGGCCAAACAGCAATGCAGCCTCTTCTGGGCTTGGGCTGGAACTTGAGCTCTGAAGCCAGGGGAGGAGGGGGCTTCAGAGCCTGGGCTCCAGCCCAAGTCACCATGTCTGCACTGCTGTTCTGAGTGCCACAGCCTGAGCCCGAGGTTAGAGACCCGGCTTTAAGATTTGTTACGGCAGGTTTTAAAATCCCACAGTGTAGAGGTTCTCCATAGGGCTGGGGCCTGGAGCTGGCTAGTCCCATCCACGTAGCCCTGCCTGCCATCGCTGGGATGGGCTCTGGGGTACATCCGTAGAACCAGCTGGGTTTGGAGCAGTGCTTCTCTACCTGGGACATCCTCAGGGGCAAAGAGATAGTATTGGATGTGGCCCACACGGAAACTAGGTTGATAACCACTGGTCTGGAGGAACTGATCGTGGTAGAAAGAGCAACAGGAAGTTGCAGAGATGGAGGAAAGGCTCCTGCAGGGAAGCCCTTGAGAGCAGGGCTGCGAGCAGTTTGCTAAGGCAGGGAAGGCCCTGGGACATCAGGGGAGTTTGAGCTGTGCCCACGGTCAGGTTTTGGGGAAGGCTTTTGTGTGTGTTTCTGAGCCTAAGGTGCTAAACCAGACCTCAGGAAGACTGGGGTTCCTGTACTTGTCAAAGCCTCTTTCTTGAGATTATGGAGGAGTAGAGATGGGAAAGTGAGGTGAGAGGCAGTTTGCAGGGCTGCCAGATGGGGTTACCTGGGAGGAGGTCACTCATTGATAAATCCATCCCTCAACTTTCTGGCTTTCTTCCAGGTTGGAGATGTTGTTGGAAGGATCTTAATGTGGCTAGACGACGTCTGTGATCCCAGAGCCAGAAAAGCAGCGCTGAGGGCCACAGCCTTGCTGGCTCGCTCCCACCCCCAGGATGTGGTTCTGAGCTGTGTGGCGCACACGCTGTCATCGGACAGGTAGGGAGCTGCTCTGTTATCACCTCGGGCCATTATTTCTCTTCCTGCTCCTACTGACAGGCCACCGTCCGGGAAGGGTCTGTCAGGCTCACACAGTTGGAGGGAGTTTCCTGCGGTGAAGAGAGCTGTCCATTCTCACTAAGAGGACATGCCCAGGCACAGCCACTGAGGAGCCAACCCCTCCTCCTGCACTCCCCAGGATGGAGACGTGCCAGTTTTCTGGAGAATTCCAGCATTGTCCTGATTTCGATGGGTCACTCCACTTGCTCTCTGATCCAGTACAGGGCCAATAAATGACTTGGGGCTCACTCCACATCCCTGGGTCATGAGGTCTGGCTGCTCCCTATTGCGTGAGAGAGGGCAGAGATGGAAAAGGCCCATGAGGCCCATCTGTCTGTCCCCTGGGGACCAGTGCAGGATTGTTACCTGTAGTCAGATCCCTAGTTATTCCATGGCTGAGGAAGTGCTGAGAAAATGCACTCATCCTTATGGAGCTGTACAGCAGAGATAAATCTCTTAAGACACAAATTTCCAGCCCTTATTGTTGCAACAAAAAAAAAAATCATCCACACATGACCTGAGCGTAAATGCAGTGCAGCCTGCCTGAGTCTGCAGACAGCCGGGAATAATGGCTCTGAGCGGAGTGAGTGCCTCTTTTCATCTGAGTCCTGCTGGTTATTGCCGATGACTTTGCAGAGTCATCCAGCTGAGGTGTTTATAACACAATCCCCATGTGCCTAGGGGCCGTGAAACCCAACTGGACCCTAGCCAGAGGTCAAAACGCCGGCTTTCCTCGGCATCCTCTGCAGTGCAGTTCTGCACTGACCACAGACAAATCTGTGTCACATGGGAGAGCAAATTGAAGAGCAGCACGAAAGAAATTGACTTTCTTACCCAATGCAGTTACCAGAGGAATACAGTGCTGGTTTTCATATTGATTTGAATGTTTGATTTGTAAACCTTTCAGGTTTGAATTCCTTGAAACAGCCACAGTGCTTTCCAGGGTCTGTGCTCAGAAGCTATAGAAACTTGGCAGCGTTGGCACAGAATTTCAGCCAAGCTTCCTGAAGATCTCAAATCCAGGCCATTTACTCTTGATTTGTCCAACCTAATTCTCAATGTCCCCAGGGCTTGACCACCATGTCCGACCTTCCTCACCAAACTTGGAAGTCCAATGACTGGAGTCTTTTGGATCCATCTGCAGTCTTCCTCTGCAGATGCCTGCGAGGACCAGCAGTGCTTAGATCAGCAAGAATGGAGAGAAGAGAGGAGGGGGATTTCAGTACTAGTTTCCTTCCATCTCTGTCCCACTGGGCAGTACAATCTCCCCTTCCAAACTCCTGAGTCCTCTCCTATCAGGTCATGTTCTGATTCAGTGTCTGACCCCGCCCACCACACTGCAGTAGGATTGAGCTGTTAAGAGACACTTGGCCAAACGCTGGGTCTCAGTTACACCCCCAAATAGCCAGAGTAACTCCAGTGAGGTCAGGCAAGTTCCTCGGGACTGACCCTAGCGTAACAGAGCAGAATTTTGCACAGTCTGGGGGTCACAGTTTGGTGGTCACTCTGTGGTCAGTACATGGTCACTGTCTTGGAAACAGCGGTTGTAGCTTCAGGAACAATAGCCCATTAGGTGAAAGGAATAAATACAACGTTCTCTGAAGGGACTTGCCCTGCCTCAGCCTCTCTGCACCAATCGGTGTGTCCTCTGAGAGATGCCTTTCCTGCCTACACGCCAAGTCTCTCCCTGGGGAGGGCAAGAGGTGGCCAAGCAGGGAAGGTCAGACTTCTGTTTCTGAATTTGCAGATGTGCCATTGAGCTGTGGAAGGCCTTGGGTGAAGAACCACAGCTCACCAGGGAGGTGCTGCAGCAGCTGCTGGACAAGCTCCAGCAGAGACGCCGGGAGGAGAAGAGCGGCAATGTGTCTCTGGCTGTAAGTGAGATTTGAGATGTCACTTTGCCAACCCGCCACCGCAGGGAGGATGGTGCATCTGTGTGTGCGCGGGAGCTTCACCCCTTCTTAGCTTCAGGCCATGGCTCCACTACACAATGAAGTCGACCTAACTTACCTCGGCATACAGCCGCCACAGCAATTCCATCCCTTGTGTGTGTCTGCACTTTGCTGCTCGTGTCGGCAGTGCACGTCCTCGCCAGAAGCGCTCGTCTTGATTGTACGGTCAGGGTGGGGAGGCTCCTGAAAGCCAGTTGACGTAAGCGACGCGGTGTCTACACTGACACTGCATCGACCTAACTGCATCAACCTGGACTCTCTGCCACTCGTGGAGAGATTTTTAATTATTATTGTTATTAATTTGGAACCGAGGGGCAGTTCTGCCGACGGGAAGGAAATTCCATAGTTAGGGTGATGCTGGGTGAGCGGCCTTGCGTTGACCTAACTCTGTAGTGCAGACTAGGCCTTAGTGTGTCCTGGCCACCTCCTAGCAAACCAAAGACGTGTAAAGAAAGTTTCCCCCAGGTAAAAGTTACAGATCTGAAGTGGTTTATCTGCTGGTCCCCTGGCTCAGTTGTCTTCTGCTCTAGATGGCCCTTTAGTGAGCAGCTGCAGTTTCGGTGTCTCTTGGCTCTGTAAACTGTGACTAGAGAGCTTCCCAGCATGGGATCATGAGATGTCCAGTACTTTTGACTTGGCCAGAAACACTGGGCCTATGCGAACGGATCTCCTCAGGATGGTTTCAGCCCGTCCAGTCATGGCTGGAAAGCCAAAGCACAGGGTCTGCACCATTAAGAGAAACAACGGGGAATAACGTCATCCAGACTCTTCTGATCTTTCCATAGGGCTCCATCCTGCTTTCGTTCCAGGAATGGGTGATGGTTCTGGAGCCTCAAAATGTCTCCTCCCCTCTCAGGAGCCAATCCTCTTTTCTAATACCCTGTGGAGGAAATGAGACATGAGAAAAGGACAATAGCGAATGGCAATGGGGGCAGGTGGCAGATTGGGATAGTTGACTGAAATTCTTTTCCCCCTCCAGGCAATGAGGACCATTTACGAGGTCCTTTTCCTGTGGGGATACCGAGAAGCCATCCTGGAAATGTATCCCCAGATGCTCATCCTCTGCGTCAGGCAAGTGCAGTATGTGATGGAGCTGCGCTTGCCAGGGACCTACGGGGCCAGCGAGACATCCAGCCCCGAGGAGGGGTCCAGCTGCCTCAGCCCCCTAAGGTAATGACTGAAAGGAAAAGGAAGAACAGATTTGTTCTGCTAAACACGTGTGCTCTGTTCATGGCCATCATTTGTTCGGGTGCTGTAGTTCGCCCAGGCTCAGTTTGGTGCAGGTCTCTCTTGAGGGGAAAGGGTTGAGAGCCGTGTGTTCTTGTGAGTCACACTCGCTCATCTGACTCCGTCCACAGGCCAGCTGCTTTCACTCCACAGTCAGGCAGCAGTCATGTTTGTGCATCCATCCCCATGTGCCACCTGCCAAAGCGTCAGTGGAAACACAGAGCGCCAGAGGCCACCTCAGGTGCTGTAAACTGACACAGCTTTGCTCGCTTACACCAACTAAGGATCTGGCCGCACATGCCCGCTTGTGTCCTGTTACCTGCCACAGTAAAGAATCAAGTATTCAACCGTATTGAGTGATGACACCAACCATCTTAAGAAGCTAGTGTCAGTAACTGGTTACAAACTCAATGAATCTGCAGTGTAGACAGGGCCCCTTGGGAAGGGAAGCACCATGATATCACACTGGATCTATCCTCGGGGTCGCTAGCTACTGCTGACCATGCTGTGTGTCCCAGGGCTTGTGCAGATTTGCCATGCTTGGGGGTGATCTCGTTGCCTGACACTGGGATTTTTTTGTCTTTAGCACATCAGTGGAGGCTGTGAAGACTCTTTTTTCCATGCCCGGATACTGGAAGGAATTTGCCGGCATCCAGTTACAGCAGGGTTGGGACATGATATCCTCCCGATATTACTACTCGCAGGGGGTTGGCCTAATTGCAAGGTAGGAGCCCAAAGTTTCCTCTTCATTGGGTCTCTCTTGGCAATGGGATTTCCGTGTGAAATATTCCTCTGTTCCAGCTGCCATCTCAGCCCAGCAACTAGTGAGGAACTCTCTCTCCCCCTTGATAACCACAAGGGACTTTCTGTTCCATGTTCCAGAGCCATGATCGAGTTTGAGAACCCTCAGCTCCCTGCAGTTTTCAGAGAGGCCGTCACCATTGTCCAGAGTCAGAAGGAGGATGAGCAGAGACATATCGCCATGACTTTCTGCACTGAGGTGAGATTCATTAATTGACAGGCACAAGTGGGCTTTCTGCAGAGCAGCTCAGGCCAGTAAGCTCTGGGGCACATTGTCAGGAGCTCAGCAGCCTACAGCCAGCTAGCTCCTCTCCACACATGGATGGCTGTGGGGCACGGCAGAGAGAGGGAGGGAGAGACAGGGTGAGATCGCCCCTGGCTGGATGTGCCTAGATGGGATCATATGACAAGAGGAGATGTTTCACCACTGCCCCAAGGCCATGCTTGTCTCCTCACCTTTTCTTGGGGTCTGCTTTTCTTCTGCCCCAGGGGATGTTCCATGGCACTCAATGGGGCCTGGAGATTCCCCTTTCCCTGCGGGTTTATTTGTGACTTATACATTAGTCTAACTTCTGGGAATGAACCAACTGAAAGAGCAGCAACTGGCTCCCTACACACCAGAGACTTTGTACGGGAGTAAGTGGCCATTTGGTAAAGATGACTGTCCAGGGAACAGACCCCACAGGAAGACCTCTGCTCCTCAACCGGATGTTGATTTGGCTCTTTCCAGTTGCTCCAGAGTCCTTCCATTGAGACGATAGTGACAAAATCAGAGCTCAAGGCGCAGCTCATGGAATGGACCCAGGACAAAAATCCCATCATACGTAGGCTCAGTCTGCGAGGCCTTGGCAGTGTTGTGCTCCAGCCAGCAAAGGTGAGAGGCGTGGATTGCCCGGGGACCGAGGAAGCCGATGTCTATCGAATAGCTCAGAAATGAGAGCGAGATCCCCACACAAGCCTTGTTGTTTAACGCACGGCACTCAAATGTTGGAGGTGCGTTACTGAGCGAATCAAGGCATGACATGGTCCCTGCTCCCGTGAGCTGACCCCTGATTGCAGATGTGATGCAATGGGAGAGGCGGGGTGAGCAAAGACAAAGGTTACAGTGAGCAGTTGGCACTGAGTGAGAGGAGAATGACTTTCTGCCCCGTTGGGGGGCTGTGCCAGCCGTGGTTTCTCATAGGTGGGAGTGGGATGGTCCAGCATGTGCTCCAGGCTGTCACCCAGGATAGTAATGAGCTGCCTTCTTCATTCCTGCAGGTGCAATTGTTACGGGCCCAGCTGCCAGCAATCATGGACACGTTCGATGACAGGAATGGAGTGTGTGTCATGGAGGCCATGCATAAAGCTGGAGACATCATCTACCTCCTCGACGGGGAGGGGCTTGGCTCCATCTCCCAGGACATTGCAGTCAGCCTTCGCCCCTTCATTGATGACGTAAGGCTTGGAACCGCAGGAGAAGCCCATTTCCCCCCCCCCTCCACCTGCCTCTGATGCCCTTGTGTCTCTCTCCCCATCCCCTTGCCTCCCGCCCCTCAGCCCTGCCATGGAGCCTCCTAGGAGTGCCCCTGCCATGGGTGGGGAATCTCCTGCTCCGCCACCTCCCTGTCAGAGCTCTTCTCGGCAAACCTCAGCCTCAGCGCCCTGCTCCCAGCCCCTGCTGCAGCCTGGCCTGGGGGAGAGGGGCTGGCACTGGGCAGATGACCAGCTGTCTGGAGAACACCAGCCCCCAAAGAGGTGGAGATTCCCAGCAGGAAAGAGGTGGGTCGGGAATGGCCCGGCTCTCAGGGGAACTGAAGAGCAAAAGAACTGCTGTGTTTTGTAGCAGCACATCCCTGCAAGGCTCCAGCAGCTGCTTCTCCCCTTCCCCAGACCAGTCTCCAGCAGCCTTCCCACCCCCTCCCCTAATCTTCTAGGGGTCTAGGGTTCGGTGCTCTCCAGACAGAAATTGCGTCTGGGACACCAAGGGGCTGCACTGCCCTGCACAGTGTCTCAGGCCCTGTTCTGCACAAGTTGTCTATGGCGCTAGCCTGGTGGCCTCACTGCTCCCGCCAGCGAAGTCAGTTAACACAGGGGGAACCGGAGCAGCGGGCGGATTATGACTCTGTCGCGTTATGCTCTGATACTGCCTGGGTTTAACCGGGCTTCCCCACTCCCTGTGTGTCATTGCCAGGAGAGGGGCAATGTGCGCTCCGCTGCCATTTTACTGCTTGGCAAGGTGTTGAGCAGGGTGAAGGACCCGGACAAAGGCCTGGTGCAGCAGGAAATGATCAACTGCTTGCTCCCGCTGCTGCTGCATCTCGAAGACCAGGAGGAGCGTGTGACACTGGTAAGTGCCACCGTCCTTATTTCCTTATAAGCAAAGAGCCAGAATCCCCTGGGGCCCCCACTCCATTAATGGCCAGAGCCTCTTGCCCAAGCAGAGTCTTCTCCTCCCTGCTTCACTCCATGCTGGAGTCTAGGGCCTCATCCATCCCCACAGCACATAGCACAATTTGGAAGAAAAGCCTTCTTCTGGGAAAGAGTCCTGACCCTCTACTGCAAAGACAGGCCTCAGGCCTTTGGGCTGCTGCATCCAAAGGTTCCCAACAAGAGGCAGCAAAAGAAAAGGGAGCATAAATCTGTAAGTGCCCTTCGGTTCAGGGAGCTGGTATCTGCCCACAGCCTTCTGGAAAGTGGGTGCAGCTGCCCTGCCTTCTTCCCTGGAGCTCCTGAGAGACCTTCTCCAGCAGGTCCTCGCTTCCCAACATTCACCGGACGTTGCCTTCTTTCGTTGGGCCAACTGGGATGTGGAGGGAAGCCTGATCCGTGTGCCTCTTTGGTCCGACTCTTTGGGATCCCAAAGCTGACTCACGCTCTCATACAGTTTCTTTGCATAGAAGGACTGAGTTGTGGAGATCTCTTATGACCTTTTCCAGGGCCTCCCATAGGGGGGCACTGGGTCTGGGACAACCCCCCCCCGTCCACCTCCCACCCCCACTCCACCCCTTCCTCCAAGCCCCCACTCCACCTTTTCCCACCCCTGCTCCTCCCCCATCCCACCCCTATTTCTCCCCTCCTCCCAAGCCCCTGCCCTCTCCTCTCCCGAGCGACGTTGGGTGCTGGCGAGGTGGGGTATAACTTAGTCGGGCCGGGACTACTGCTGCTGGCCCCAGCACAGCCCAGGTCCTGCGTCCCGTGAAGTGCGGGGCCACCCAAAGCAGAGGGCCCTGGGCAACCGCCCCAAACCATCCAAAGACAGGACGGCTCTGGCTGTCTCCAGCCAAGTCTCAGTTCCCTCTCCTGAGCACAGTCCTGTGTAGAACAAATAACAGGAATCTCCACTAGCAGGAAAAGGGAGAGAAAAGGGACAGGGGAAGGTTCGATGTCCCCCAGACAATCCCTCTCTCAGTGAGAACCCTCTTGGTCTCACCTTCTCTTGCAGAGATGTAAACTGACGCTCTTCCGCTGCGCAGTGTTTCTCAGGTGGGCTCATTTGAAGAGACTGTTCCGCAGCATGGCCTGGGATGGCTCCTCACAGCTCCTGAAGTGTGTCTGGAAGTGCTTGGTAGGTGGATTCCTTGTGCCTTGAGAGTGGTGAATGGTGACTTGAGGGAGACCTTTCTAACCCCACACCCTGAGTACCCATCCGCTTCGGTCGGGCGGCAGGACTCTATTCCAGGCTCTCTGCTGGTTCATTTCTGCATGAGTTACAATCCCTTCACATTTTTCAAATTTTTCTCCACAACTGTCAGACCTCCAAACTTGTGTCTTTTAAAATGAAAGCTGAGGTTCTGGAGAACACACTAGTAACTCCAGAGAGGTGCTGCTATGGTGTATGGGCTCATACTGGCTGTTGCTTTGCCCTGGCTGTGTGCTTTGGCTTTCCTGGCCCCTTCGCTGTGGGAAGAACATGTCATTTGTATATTGCGCATTTCTTCCTTCTTCCCTCCTAGATGCAGAACAACGAGAGACACATCCCCAAATTCCTGTTCCAGGCCTTAGAGTACCTGGAAAGCTCACAGACAACAATAAGACATTCTGCAGCCCTGTTCATTGGTAAGCAGAGAAATTCACTTGATCTTTTTTGAACTGCTTCCTTCAAAGCCCTTTTCTAGACTTCTGGTGTGTGTGTGTGAGAGAGAGAGAGAGACAGAATTAACATGTATTCCAAGATTAAGGGAGCAATTTAGCTGTATTGATTGCACCAACTTCCCCTGCCCACAACAACTCTTTGGCTGCGCCTAGTGGAAACCCGCATGATGTGAATTCAATCTCCTTTGGAAATCAGCCTCTCAGTAACTTCTGTGCATCAGATGCTTTATGTGCTTTGTGAGCAGATGGAAGGAATGTATTGAATTTCCCAAGGGCTGTCTTGGGGGAATGGCTGCACCTTTAGCAGTTTTCAGCGAAGGATTTGAAAAGTAATGAGATCCATTGTATGTCTAGGAAAAACTATCCGCCATTACTGCGACTTGTTGTCTGAAACCGTGACTGAAGATGGCATCTCCCGCCTGTATGAAGGTAAGGCTTTGTGTGTTTGTGCCTCTGTGGGAAGTACAGGGGTGCAGCACAAGGCCTGAACACAGGTTTGAATGTGTCCCTCTCTGGCTAAGGACAGCGTTTAAAGAAGAAGGATGGCCACACGAGCTTTCATCGAGGTCCCACAAGATGTGTACGGGAGCAGGGGATAACCATCCCTAGCTCCTAGCATAGAGGTAGCCTTAGAGCTGTGTGGGGAGACTGTCTTCAGAAAGGTCAGAAAGTCTCTAAAGGAAGGCCGGACAGAATTGAAAAGGGCTGTTGTTATTATTAAGCATGATGATGATGATGACAATTACCCTCTGTAGGGAAAAATTCATCACCTGCCCTCTCTGTAATGGAGTGATTGCAGGCCAGGGAACCACTCCGAGGTTGGTTATCAGCTCATAGGAAATCCCCTGAGTGCACATGGGAAACATCTTTCCCTGTGACCTCTTAAGGAATGAAGGCACAGGGCCACAAAGGATTTCAGTCTAAATTCCTTTGCGGATCTGTGCATAAATGTTTGATGATTTAACACCTCTGCTGTTGACACTTTTTTGTTACGTCCCAGGAACAATTGCCCCCACCTGCCTGTGTTTTAGTGTGTGGACATGTGTGTGGACGTGTGTATCCTGGGGGAGGGGGAAGTTACGCACAGAATGGGGTCTCCTCTCTGTCCAGGGCTATTTTGGGAGTAGCAGAGTTGTTGTTTCTGTGCCCGCAGACTCTTGGGTAGTTAATAGCATGTGGCGACGGCCATCTGAAGGGGAGATTTCCTAGGCACCAGTCACATCAGCACCATGGGGCTTTCAACCCGTTTCCTCTTTGTTTCAGCTTTTCAGGAAGTGCCTTTGACATCTGACATGACCACAGGGTGGATCCTCAGGAGATATTACAAATGGCTGCAGAAGCTTGGAAATCTTGTGTCAGGTTCTGCATTCGACTAGGGAACTGTGACCGACACAGAAGACCTCTTTGTCCTGCTATGGTACGTCCAACAGACGCTTATCAACTTTTTGGTGTCCCGAGCCTCTGTTTGCCAGAAGCTGGGAATGGGTGACAGGGGATTGATCACTACATGATTACCTGTCTGTTCATTCGCTCTGGGGCACCTGGCATTGGCCACTGTCAGAAGACAGGATACTGGGCTAGATGGACCTTTGGTCTGACCCAGTTTGGCCTTTCTTATGTTCTTATATTTGGAACCGGGACTGAACAATGAGGTGGATATTGGCAGATGACACAAAATTATGTAGAAAAACAACAAGGAGTCTGGTGGCACCTTAAAAACCAACAGATTTATTTGGGCATAAGCTTTCGTGAGTAAAAACCTCACTTCTTCAAGGCCACACAGGCATGAGAGACAGGATAGCGGCACGGACTCTGGTCTCTGGGCCACACAGCCCCGACGGAGAGGGCGGCCGCACGGACTCTGGTCTCTGGGCCACACAGCCCCGACGGAGAGGGCGGACGCACGGACTGTGGTCGTTGGACCACACAGCCGCAATGGAGAGGGCGGCCGCACGGACTGTGGTCGTTGGACCCCACAGCCCCGACGGAGAGGGCGACCGCACGGACTCTGGTCGTTGGGCCCTACAGCCCCGAAGGAGAGGGCGGCCGCACGGACTGTGGTCGTTGGGCCACACAGCCCCGACGGAGAGGGCGGCCGCACGGACTCTGGTCGTTGGGCCACACAGCCCCGACGGAGAGGGCAGCCGCTCGGACTCTGCTCATTGGACCCCACAGCCCCGACAGAGAGGGCGGCCGCACGGACTCTGGTCATTGGGCCAGACGGCCCCGACGGAGCGGGCGGCCGTATGGACTGTGGTCGTTGGGCCACACAGCCCCGACGGAGAGGGCGGCCGCACGGACTGTGGTCGTTGGACCCCACAGCCCCGACGGAGAGGGCAGCTGCTCGGACTCTGCTCATTAGACCCCACAGCCCCGACGGAGAGGGCGGCCGCACGGACTCTGGTAATTGGGCCAGACGGCCCCGACGGAGCGGGCGGCCGTATGGACTGTGGTCGTTGGGCCACACAGCCCCGACGGAGAGGGCGGACGCACGGACTGTGGTCGTTGGACCACACAGCCGCAATGGAGAGGGCGGCCGCACGGACTCTGGTCGTTGGGCCCCACAGCCCCGACGGAGAGGGCGACCGCACGGACTGTGGTCGTTGGACCCCACAGCCCCGACGGAGAGGGCGACCGCACGGACTCTGGTCGTTGGGCCCTACAGCCCTGACGGAGAGGGCGGCCGCACGGACTGTGGTCGTTGGGCCACACAGCCCCGACGGAGAGGGCAGCCGCACAGACTGTGGTCTCTGGGCCACACAGCCCCGACGGAGAGGGCGGCCGCATGGACTCTGGTCGTTGGGCCAGACGGCCCCGACGGAGCAGGTGGCCACACGGACTCTGGTCGTTGGGCCACACAGCCCTGACGGAGAGGGCGGCCGCACGGACTCACCAAATAGGGTTAGTGCCATGGTGGGGAGACCTGCCCGCGAGAGGGGCCCATTACCCCTCCATGAAATCCCCCCACTGTCCTCTACTAATCGGTCAGGGTTTCACACACACCCTTTAGGCCATCCCAGAAGGGAAATGTATCGATCAGAATAGGTAGTGCCCGAAGGTCTAGGCAAGAAGCCGCCGATCTCTGGAGCTCCATGTTTGCGTGGCTGGCAGCATCGCCCTGGAAGTCGCAACACAACGCTGCGTGGAAGAGGCCGTCTCGTTCCAAGGGTGTCTTTTGCAGAAATCACGGCCTAGACTTCAGGCTATACCTGTTCTGATTTGTACATGTTTCCCTTCTGAGATGGCCTAAGGTAGGAGTGAAACCCTCACCAATTGGTAAAGGGTGGTGGGGGGACTTCTTAGAGGGATCACGGGATCCTTTTGCGGGCAGGTCACTCCACTACAGCACTTCCTTGTTTGGTCAAATCCCCTCTCGGGGTGGTTCTACAGGGCTGACGCCCACTTCAATTGATAGAGGACAGAGGGAGGAGATATCAGAGGAGATATACAACCCCCTTCTGGATGGGTCACCCTGTCCCGGAATATCCCCCGATTGGTCAAATCCAGTCTCCCGGTGTGTAAAATGCTGGTTGCCCCTGCCAAATTTTAGTAAAAGAAGGGACGAAAGGCATGGATCTTTTGGGTTATATATAAGGTGGCCATCTTGGACTTTGGAAAAAATGTTGTGACCTTTTGCCATTTGCCATATTATTTTGGGTTGGGAAGCACACTCCCACGCACGGATTGAATCCGCGTAGATAGGGTCTAACATCCAGGCAGAGACGACGCAAAGAGGGATAGGGAGGGGTTTTAGTTAGGTCTATACTCGCCCGTTCCTGCGTCCAGCATAGAAGTCCATCCCTAATGTCCAATGTCAAGAGAACAGTGTCCGTCCATCGCTGTTACTGCAAGAGAAAGTAGAGAGAACATCAACATTACCTCATGGGTCTAATTGTTTGTGAGAGTGGAGCAGTTCCAGAGTTAAAGTTTTGTTAATCCGACTCTTCTCTATCCTATCCTAACCCTTTTCCCCGTAGTAAATGATGTCTGGTTTGTGTGGTTACCACTGTGTGGCCTTATTTTCTTGTGCTAAGGCAAGCTCTGATAGACGAGCTTTACAAAGGGGACCATGTGGGAAGAATTTACTGTAAGATTTCCCTGCATCTACTGAATGGGGTTTGGGTTCTGCCCTCTTTAAAGGAAGGAAAAATCCTTACAGGTGATCCTACAGGGCTGAAACCCACTGTGATTACTTAGTAATCTGTCCTACTCACCACGATGTTTGTGACCCTGTGTATCATAGGGAGGTAGCCCATGGGGCATTAGGAATCTTTTGATTTCAAATGGACACTTGTGGTGTACAGATGAAGGACAACATTCAAATCCAATGTGCACAGAGACTGTATGGACACTGAACGTATTGAGTACATACTTTTATCTTTAATCTGTTCATTAAACAAAGACAAAGGAGCAGGGTTAGGAGGCTGGGCACTGACTTCCCCAGGATCATTCCTCTCCTAGTAATTCCCATTACAAATCTCCTGTCAAGGAAGAGCCTGAGGAAGTGTGATCAGTGGAACTACCCGGAGCACCAGAGAAATCAGGGCCCTGAGCTGAGAAACAACAAGCCTCAGCCAGTTCACGTTAATTCACTGTCCTCAGCACAGAAACCCCTGAAGCACCTGAGGATTACTTGAAAGGTTTTATAGACTAACAAATTTATTAGAGCATAAGCTTTCGTGGATGCATCCGAAGAAGTGGGCTGTAGTCCACGAAAGCTTATGCTCTAATAAATTGGTTAGTCTCTAAGGTGCCACAAGTACTCCTGTTCTTTTTGCGGATACAGACTAACACGGCTTCTACTCTGAAATTTGAAAGGTTTTGAGAGGGTTGGGTCTGCAGAGCTAGAGATGAAGCCTATTAACGGCTGGTAAATCAAGGACAGAGTATAATTTTTCATGTGGCTAAGGGTGTGGATGTGGTCACCCACAGCAGAAATGCATCTTTGTGTTGAGATCCCAGGGAGGAGGGGGAAATCCCAGAAGCTAAGAGAGACAGAGAAAGTCTCTTTGACACCCCGGCAGTAGGGAGAAGCAGCGTGTCTCCAGCAGCAAAGGGAGGTGCCGAGATGAACTCCTGCAGCAGTGCCCTCAGAGACAAAGGGGTCCAAGAGGTGCCTGTCACTGAACAAGCTGTTCCAATTGTTCACAGCCAGAGTTCTGCAGTTGAGGAAAGCATAGACCTGGCCCTAGAGAGCACCACGGATGGTGGCTTACAGGGGGCGCCAGGAAAGGAAAACAGGGAAAGGCCTTTTGAAGAAGATGGGAAAATGTCTAGGAAAGCTTCAGTGGGAGAGAACGAAAGCCCTGACCAACCCTCTCAGCAGGTGTGTGTGCCCAGCCAGGACCCTGGGGAAGTCATGTTGTTAGCACAGGAATGTCCTCATGCTGGTCACCTGGGGATGGACACCCCACACAGAGGGTCTGACTAAACCTCTACCTGCCCCCAACACTCCCCCAGGCCACCAGCCTGGAACTCAGCCTCAGAGCGTGAACTGTGGAGCTGACCTTTCAGAGGAAAGCAGTCACACAGCTAACCCCTCGAGGACATGGGGTGGTGGCAGATGGGCTCTCCCTCCAGGCCCCAGGGCATATGTCTGGTTTTATGCTGCTGCGCTCAGGCACATCTGATCCCCAGGGGGAGCGGGAGTTGGGATTCACCAGGACATCCATTTTGACATACTTAAGGGAAAGGACGATATCCCTTTAAGGCAAAATTCAGCCTCTGCCAAGGGTTTGAATCCAAGGAACCTTCAGGCTGAACATGCCTGTGTGTGAAGATGGAAATGACCCGGCTGGCTGGGGGCGGGGGTGACTTCCCCTTGCCTGGCAGCACAAAGGAAGCAGCGGAAAGAACGCTGCTGGTGTCAGGGACACCTGGACAGAGGGAGGATTTTCTTAACCCCCAGAGCCCACGTCACAGCCCTTCAGGAAAGGGGGCTGGAGAAGGACTCAGTCCTGGGGGTGAGGGCGTCAGGTTGACCCCAAGAGGGGAGATGTGCTTCTTGCAGATGTGCAGCCCTGGGGTTGGGAGATAGCTCCAGACAGGGCCTCCCAACGTGCAGGAGCACCCTGCATCTTCCCCTCACCAGAGTCTGCAACCCCCAGGGCCGTCCCTTACCTGCTGTCCCCGTGGTCCCCCAAATTATGGTGACGTGAACATGCAAACGCTGGCGGGGCGGGAGGTTATCTGGTTACTACTGCCAGGGCCATCGCTAGGGGGTGCCGGGCCTGGGACAACCCCCCGTCCATGCCAGGCCCCACCCCCGACTCTTCCTGCCCCTGCTTCACCACCACTGCAACCCTTCCCCCAAGCCCCCTTCTCTGAGCGATGCGAGGAGCCACAGAGTGGAGCAGGCTGGGGCCGGGGCGCTCTGCTTCCTGACGGTGAGTGTGGGGTCGGGCCCAACCCCTGCTGCTGGTGCCAGGCCCCTGATAACCCTCTGGGTTGTCCTGGGCCCCACGCTTCTGCATCCCCCTGAAGCGCGAGGCCCCCCAAGGCGCGGGGCCCGGGGCCACCGCCAGTGCCTCCTAGCCACGGCTCCCTGCTCCCCACTCCACAGCAGCCAGGCATTTAACCGCCTCCCTGCCGGACTGTACCAGGTAGCGTACCATGGGGAGGGGAGGGCAGGGGGAGAGTGTGGGGGGGCCGAGCTGCAGCGGAAACAAGTCACGTGGGGGGAATGTGGTAGGGGCAGGGAGGTTGCGTAGGGCGCCATAAATTCTAAGGACAGCCCTGGTGACACCACAGCCCCAAGACTGTGACTAGACGCAGGATCTGTGCTGAAGGGACCCCGGAGGGAAAAGAAGAGCCAATAACTGAAGACAGACAAAGGTTCAGGAACGAGGTAAACGTCACAATGGGGATTGTCCAAACCAACTTCAAAGGCCGAGGATCTAAACAAACGGCACGGGATGCCATCAATCCTTGTGAATGCTCTTTTGCAACGCGTGAATTGACGATAATGTTTACTCCTGTGAAAAGGGATAAAATGCCCAATTCTTGGGAAGGGAAACCATTTCCATCCTGCTCATGCTTACTGCTAGCAGAAGGTAGGGAAAGGCAGAGATTCCATCATTCCAGACCTGTCAAGGTATAACACATCCACTGCTTTCCCCTCATCCACAGAGCCAGTTATCTCCTCATAGAAGGCAATTAGGTTAGTCAGGCATGACTTGCCCTTGGTGAATCCACGCTGACTGTTCCTGATCACTTTCCTCTCCTCTAAGTGCTTCAGAATTGATTCCTTGAGGACCTGCTCCATGATTTTTCCAGGGACTGAGGTGAGGCTGACTGGCCTGTAGCTCCCCGGATCCTCCTTCTTCCTTTTTTAAAGATGGGCACTACATTAGCCTTTTTCCAGTCATCTGGGACCTCCCCCGATCGCCATGAGTTTTCAAAGATAGTGGCCAACGTCTCTGCAATCACATCCGCCAACTCCTTTAGCACCCTCTGATGCATCGCATCCGGCCTCGTGGACTTTGCTCGTCCAGCCTTTCTAAATAGTCCTGAACCACTTCTTTCTCCACAGAGGGCTGGTCACCTTCTCCCCATGCTGTGCTGTCCAGTGCAGCAGTCTGGGAGCTGACCTTCTTTGTGAAGACAGAGGCAAAAAAAGCATTGAGTACATTAGCTTTTTCCACATCCTCTGTCACTAGGTTGCCTCCCCCATTCAGTAAGGGGCCCACACTTTCCTTGACTTTCTTCTTGTTGCTAACATACCTGAAGAATGTACCTTCTTGTTACTCTTAACATCTCTTGCTAGCTGCAACTCCAAGTGTGATTTGGCCTTCCTGATTTCACTCCTGCATGCCTGAGCAATATTTTTATACTCCTCCCTGGTCATTTGCCTAATCTTCCACTTCTTGTAAGATCTGTGTTGTATATCGACCTGGGTATGTGGCTGGTCCTTTAGGATCTGAAGAACCCTTTTGTTTGATGGAATTGGCTTCAAATAACCACTCGGCAGTAAATGCAGTGTTTTTGGTGGCAATAAAAGGACTGGAATGCCTAAGGAGATTGCTTTTCTGACTTCTTGTTAGCGAGTGGGGTGAAAGAGAAGTTTACTTTGGTTGCTGGTTTGGTATCTCTTATCAGAGAATGACCACTGCTTTTTGGGGGTGCCTGCCCCATTTCTCAGCACTTTGTCCTGAATTTACTATTCTCAGTTATGACCCACTAAGGGCTTCTCTACATCACGCAGCTCTTAGCGACAAGGCTGGGTCGACAGTGTCTTGTCGCTAAAAGTCAGTGTGTGTGAACGCTCTTTTGTGGTATTTTGTTGGCACTTTTGCCGACAAAATACTTCCAGCCCCGCGAGCGGCATAAGCTTTGTCGGCAGGAGAGCGCTCCTGCCGACAGAGCAGCGTTCACACCGCCGCTTGTGTCGGCAAAACGTTTGTCTTTCACGGGGGGCTTTTTTAAGTACCCGCAAAAGAGAAAAGTTTTGTCGACAACCGTGCAGTGTAGACATACCCTAAGGCACAGTGAGAGATGGCTTTTGCTCTTTTGCCTACTGCTAATGACAGGGAGCTAACACAGGAGAAAGCAGAGGCAGGCAGGTGGACCACAGTGGCCAGGAGGAAGGGAGAAGAAACAGCAGATGAGTGGCTGGAGAACGTGGGCATCAATCCTGCTACCTCTTGCATGCAAGGCACAAGCTCTACCACTTGAGCTAATTCCCCACTTCTGGCTTGTGGGTAAGACACATACAAAGTGAGGGCTCTGGGGTGTGAAGTGGAAGAGAGCGTCAGATGGGGGGATGCTTATAGTTGGGGAAGGGGTCCCGAATCCTGGATCTCAGCCACACGCCTCGGCACAAAGACCAATGGTCCCTGCAGGACGTGTGTCACGGGAATAAGAGTTAGTAATAAGAATAAGCAACACACTTAAGAAGAGAACATGACTTTTATCTAACCCAACATAGCCAGGAGCAGCCCCAGCTCAAGATCCTCAACCGGACTCACCCCAACTGCCGGGCACAGCGTCCAGTTAACAGCCCCCCCTTGGCCTGGCTGGACACCCACAGACACATGGCCACACGCAGCCCTTCCCTGCTTTGGCTCATTCCACGCTGTCTGTACGCCTCGATTGTGGGCTGCGCTCAGGAGGCCGTGTGGGAGACCAGTTTGCAGTCCCCTGACAGAGAACTACAGTTCACATCAAAAGCTGATCTAATAATGATCCCGGGGGAACGTGTGAGCTCACGCTCCCTGGCCACAATAAAAAGACATGATCCTACTGGGGTCTCTTCTATATGACCTTAGAGACTAACAAATGTATTTGAGCATAAGCTTTCGTGGGCTACAGCCCACTTCATCGGATGCATGTAGTGGAAAATACAGTAGGAAGAGAGAGATATACACAGAGACATGAAACAATGGGTGTTACCATATACAACATAAGGAGAGTGATCAGTTAAGGTGTGTACGGGGAGCGAGTAGCTCAGGGTGCAGGGAGGGGGTAGCTAGGGGCTGTGTGCAGGCAGGGGGTAGCTAGGGGCTGTGTACGGGGAGGCAGTAGTTCAGGGTGCAGGGAGAGGGTAGCTAGGGGTTGTGTGCAGGCAGGGGGTAGCTCAGGGTGCAGGGAGGGGGTAGCTAGGGGCTGTGTGCAGGAAGGGGAGTAGCTCAGGGTGCAGGGAGGGGGTAGCTAGGGGCTGTGTGCAGGAAGGGGGTAGCTCAGGGTGCAGGGAGGGGGTAGCTAGGGGCTGTGTGCAGGCAGGGGAGTAGCTCAGGGTGCAGGGAGAGGGTAGCTGGGGCTGTGTGCAGGCAGGGGGTAGCTCAGGGTGCAGGGAGAGGGTAGCTAGGGGCTGGGTGCAGGCAGGGGAGTAGCTCAGGGTGCAGGGAGGGGTACCTAGGAGCTGTGTGCAGGCAGGGGGTAGCTCAGGGTGCAGGGAGAGGGTAGCTAGGGGCTGGGTGCAGGCAGGGGAGTAGCTCAGGGTGCAGGGAGAGGGTAGCTGGGGCTGTGTGCAGGCAGTGGGTAGCTCAGGGTGCAGGGAGAGGGTAGCTAGGGGCTGTGTGCAGGCAGGGGAGTAGCTCAGGGTGCAGGGAGGTGTACCTAGGAGCTGTGTGCAGGCACGGGGGCTCCCGGTGGAACTCCCAGCTTTAGGGGGCGAGGCCTTGGGGCTCCCGGCTTCAGCCTCCCTGCTGCTCCTGGCTTGGGGGCAGGGGAGGTTTGCTGGCTTGAGCCCCGCGCCGCTCCTGGCTTCAGCGCTGGGGCTCGCTGCACCGGGTTTCAGCCGCGGGGCTCCATGGCCCCCATGAAAGGGCTCGCGGCCCCGGACCCCCGGCTGACAACCGCTGATCAGACCGAAACAACGTTGGTAAAACCACAGGTCCGAACAGGAATGGCCGAGTCTTGGGGTTAGTCCTCCAGCCCCAGGGGAAAAGCTTCAGCCGGCCCCTCCCGCTCCCCTCCCAACTGCACCTGTGTGGCCAGGCAAACATGGATGATCAGTGACGCTGGCTCCAAGCCTCCGTCCCCACCCACTTCCACCGTGGCTCTTTGCCCACATTGTGCCCCACGGGGGAAGCCGGCCATGCTGCCCAAGCCAGGCTGGGCAGGGAGGGGGCCCCTCGTCTCTGCTAGCCAGAGGCCGGGAATGGGCGACAGGGGACGGGTCACTGGACGATCCCTGTTCTGCTCAGTCCCGCTGGGCCCCCGGCACTGGCCGCTGTCGGCCGACAGGACACGGGGCCAGATGGACCCTTGGTCTGACCCAGCCCGGCCGTTCCTACGTTCTATGGGCAGGGGCTTGTGGGGCTGCAGCCCCCTAACTGTGTATCCCCCCCGCCCCATAGCCAGCAGCCAGCGCAAAGCTCACACCTGCCACAGCAGCAGGGGGCGCTGCTGGTCTGGGGCTGCTCCCACAACCTGCTCCAGCCCCCCCTCCCCGGGGCCGGTCAGGACCTGGGGGCGTGTCCAGGGGCCCAGGACTCCCCCCACGTGGGGCAGCCTAGCACAGGATGGGAAGTTCCGGGTCTGGCCTCCAATCACAGCCGCAGTTGCTCTCTGCACGGGCCAATCAGCGCCAAGGAACGCACATTTAACCGCCCTGCCTGGATGGGTGACGGCTTAAATACAATAGGGGAAAAGGGGTGTATTGGCACCAATCAGAAGCTGGGGAGGGATGATAGGCATGTGGGAGCGCCAATCAGACACCAGCGAGAATCTTAGTGTCTGTGGACGGAGCTGGCAGCACGGGGGAGGGGAATCTCCAGTCGGGCCCTTACCCGCTGCTCCCCGGGAGCCTCCCCCAGGGCAGAGCCCCCGGCCCGGCCCCGCCCTCCCGGTCCCGCCCCTGCCCCAGGGCGGCTCCGCTTGGGGAGAAGGGGAGAGACCCCCCAGGTAGCGATGCCCCGGGCTGCGGGGGGCGGGGCTAGACACGCCCGCGGGGGGGCGGGGCGGGAACATGTTGCCTGCAAGAGCCCGGCCCCGCCCCTCCCTAACGCGAAGCTTCCGCCCCGCTCTGGCGTCACTTCCGCCCCGCTTCCGGGGCTAGGGGCTCCCTGGGCCTGGCCCCGTCACACCCTGAGCCCGGGGCTGGAATAGCAGGTGGGGAGCAGCCTGTGGGGCAGGACTGGGGGGGCAGAGCTGGGGGGGCGGTTGGAGGTCCCAGGGCTGGAATAGCAGGTGGGGAGCAGCCTGTGGGGAGGACTGGGGGGGGCAGAGCTGGGGGTGGTTGGAGGTCCCAGGGCTGGAATAGCAGGTGGGGAGCAGCCTGTGGGGAGGACTGGGGGGCAGAGCTGGGGGGGGCGGTTGGAGGTCCCAGGGCTGGAATAGCAGGTGGGGGGCAGCATGTGGGGCAGGACTGGGGGGCAGAGCTGGGGGGGCGGTTGGAGGTCCCAGGGCTGGAATAGCAGGTGGGGGGCAGCATGTGGGGCAGGACTGGGGGGGCAGAGCTGGGGGGGGGGGCGGTTGGAGGTCCCAGGGCTGGAATAGCAGGTGGGGGGCACTCTGAGAGTCAAGACTTAGTAGACATCAGAAAACACACACAGGCGAGAGGCCGTATAAATGTTTGGACAGTGGGAAAAGCTTGAGTCGGAGATCACAGCTTATTACAGCTCAGAGACTGCACACCGGAGAGAGGCCAGAGAAATGCCGTGAGTGTGGGAAAGGTTCCCCTGAGCGATCAGCCCTTACTGCCCAGGAGAGACCCACGTGGGAGAGAAACCCTGTACAGGCCTCCACTGTGCGGAAAAGCTTCAGTGACCACTCAAAGCTTACTAGACATCGGAGAATCCACAGGGGTCAACATCAGCCAATCCCACAGGGACGAAACCTCTTAGATTTAATTAGCTGGTGTGTAAAACACTAATATTAGAGCTTGGACATCAGAGACTCCCCCACACCAGAGGGAAATTCTCTCAATGCCCTGATGAGGGAGGCCATAGTAAGAACTCCGTTTCCTCATTCCCACACTCAGGTGAGTGGCATTTGGCTCCCGGGAATCCAGCTGTCCGGTGCTGGGGGGAGGACGCAGCAGCACCCGAGCATCAGCTGGTCAGTGACTCTCTCGCTCTGCCTGGTCTAAGCAAACCCCAGACAGAGGAGAGGACCCCCAATCAGCACCTCCTGATGGCTGCAGCCCTGGCTGCTGAGCTGATGGGCCAAAGGGGGGAGAAGGAAGAGACAGAAACTTTCCAGACACTCCCAGTCCCTGGCTGAAGCCCCCCCCCCCCCCCCCTTCCCAGACCGGATCCCCCTTCCATGGAGATTGAGAGAGGGAAACTTGGGCCAGACCCCACCTTCCCTCTAGACACCTGTCCCCTCCCCATATCTTCCATCAGCCCCTGGGCTGGGCTCCCCCACTGACCTGGAGCTGTTCCCTGGAAGGGGAGTGTCCAGGAAAGCTGGTAACTCCGCCCCTCCCCAAATCCCTCAGGGCTGGGATCTGCTAGATCCGATATTGAGGGAGCAGGAGGAGGGTTTGTGGAGAAACGGGGGATGGAATGGTTGGGGCTGGTGGAGTTGGGACGCAGAGTGAGCTGGGGGCTGGGGCTATCGAGTGTTTGGGGATCATGCGATAAGAGGAGAGGGAGAGCATGGAGGGGCGAGGGGGAGAGGTGCTGCCGCTGATCATTCATTCGCTTTCTACCTTCTCCCTGCCCCCTCTGCATTCAAAAAGCACCAAGAAGAGGGGCTAATTTCCCCAGGGCCTTTTACGGGCGGCCCAGAGATCCCACCTCTGCCTCCACAGCATTGTCCTTGGAGGTTCCTTCTGTGGTAGGAAATGTGCTCGGGATGAGCCAGCACATCCCTATGACGCTCCACCAGATTTGCTAGTGTAAACTGACGCTGAGCATCTCATGTGTTCTCACCCCCCCGTTAGCAGAGTGACTGCTAGTGCCTGAATTCCCCCTTTGGGGCCGGATTGTCTCAGTCCCAGAGATTGTCACCTTGCTCCAGGCCGTGGGGAAAAGCATTTAGTGTTTGTACACTTTCTACCTTATGGACCAGAATTAACTAGATGAGAAAATAGTGGGACATTAAGATGTGGTGCTTTCCCTCCAGTGCTATTGGAGGGTGATGGGGTGAGTCTGAGGGATTCCCTCCTTCCCCCTTCACCATCACCCTCCATCCCTGACACAGCAACCTCTGTCCAGCAATGAAGAGTTTTATCCTCTCCTTATCCTATCTCTCCACCTCCCAGAGGGTCACATGCCACAGGGGTTTTTCTCTCTTTGGGACGGCCGCTTAGTTGCACACTCCCATATTAGTCTAGTTTGACAGGAGGTAGCTCAGATTTGTTGAGGACTTCATGAGAC
This sequence comes from Chrysemys picta bellii, assembly GCF_011386835.1. Taxonomy (NCBI): domain Eukaryota; kingdom Metazoa; phylum Chordata; order Testudines; family Emydidae; genus Chrysemys; species Chrysemys picta. Next base: position 62,893 of record NW_027052865.1, read on the forward strand.
CAATGATCATTTGCCGGAAGAGTCTTTTCTTTAATTACAGGTTTTTTTAATTTTTGTCTAACCCTTTGTCATGAGATTTGTGGTGTTTGAACAATGACTGTGGTCGATCTCTCAGCACAGACACCGCGGGTGCGAGCTGGAGTCACGCTCCGAGGGGCAGAGACTGAGACAGGGAATGAAGTTACTGCCTGATACAGTCAGGAGTGGGGAAGTGGGGGACAGAGCTGGGAAAGTGCTGGGTTTGCTCTTCAGAGCCAGAACGAGCCGAGGCTCAGAGCTGTGAACTCCCTGCGTCAGAGCCGGAGAGACTAGAAGCCCGACGCTGAACTCTAAAGGGCCATGAATGACATCCCAAGAAGAATGACGCAGGGAGGGGGCAGCGTCTCCCGACTGCTGAGATGACGAGGATGGGCACAGGCAGAAAGGTGCTGGGATGTCAGCAGTTGTAGCCAGCCTTGAAGCCAGGTCCTCCCACGTCACTGAGGCCAGAGGAAAAGGAGGAGCCTTAAAGCCCCGCTGGTCGCCCCCTCCTCGTCTACCCCCGTGTCCTCCTGTGTCAGGACAAGAGAGACTCCCTCTGCCCACTCACCCCACATTCACCCCTCTCAGCTGAGCTCCTTGGATTCCCTGCCGTCAGCGTGTGGCTTTTGTGCCTGGGTCCCAGCGTCGCTCACGGCTTCTCTGCACTTTTCTACCCATTTATAAATGCTGCTGTTGCTGGGGCCTGCAGGAGTGGGGGCAGCAGTGGGCTGAGCTGGACTGGGGGTGGGGAAAGGAGTCTGTCTTTGTTTGTCCTTTGAAATAATAAAGTAGAATTGAGTTTCTCCCACTCCCAGTGTCCTTTGATTTGCATTAACTTGCTACCAGCTCCAGAGTTACACAACGCAAACGTGGTCTGCAGTGGGTAGAAATGCACGGTGAGGTCATAGAAGCATAGAATATCAGGTTTGGAAGGGACCTCAGGAGGTATCTAGTCCAACCCCGTGCTCAAAACAGGACCAACCCCAACTAAATCATCCCAGCCAGGGCTTTGTCAAGCCTGACCTTAAAAACCTCTAAGGAAGGAGATTCCACCACCTCCCTAGGGAACCCATTCCAGTGCTTCACCGCCCTCCTAGTGAAAAAGATTTTCCTAATATCCAACCTAGACCTCCCCCGCTGCAACTTGAGACCATTACATCCTCAACACCCCCTTCTCTTTCTCTCCAGACTATTCTTTTAACCATTTGGTGTCCCTTTTAATCTCTAGGCTCCCAGCAATGACAAAACAGCAGTGATGGTACTGCCTGGGGCCTGGAAGTGAGCCATTGTTTTCGACTTGTTCCCAAAATGATTTGTTGGGAGGCTGCTTATGTATAGCTACCACTGAGAACAGTCTAGCTCCATCCTCTTTGGAACCCCCTTTCGGGTAGTTGAAAGCAGCTATCAAATCCCCCCTCATTCTTCTCTTCTGCAGACTAAACAATCCCAGTTCCCTCAGCCTCTCCTCATAAGTCATGTGCTCTGGCCCCTTAATCATTTTTTTGTTGCCCTCCGCTGGACTCTTTCCAATTTTTCCACATCCTTCTTGTAGTGTGGGGCCCAAAACTGGACACAGTAGTCCAGATGAGGCCTCACCAATGTCGAATAGAGGGGAACGATCAAATCCCTCGATCTGCTGGCAATGGTCCTACTTCTACAGCCCAAAATGCCGTTAGCCTTTTTGGCAACAAGGGCACACTGTTGACTCATATCCAGCTTCTCGTCCACTGTAACCCCTAGGTACTTTTCTGCAGAACTGCTGCCTAGCCACTCGGTCCCTAGTCTGTAGCAGTGCATGGGATTCTTCTGTCCTAAGTGCAGGACTCTGCACTTGTCCTTGTTGAACCTCATCAGATTACTTTTGGCCCAATCCTCTAATTTGTCTAGGTCCCTCTGTATCCTATCCCTACCCTCTAGCTTATCTACCACTCCTCCCAGTTTAGTGTCATCGGCAAACTTGCTGAGAGTGCAATCCATCCCATCATCCAGATCATTAATGAAGATATTGAACAAAACCAGCCCCTGTACCAACCCTTGGGGCACTCCGCTTGATACCGGCTGCCAACTAGACATGGACCCATTGATCTCTACCCGTTGAGCCCGCCGATCTAGACAGCTTTCTATCCACCTTATAGTCCATTCATCCAGCCCATAGTTCTTTAACTTGCTGGCAAGAATACTATGGGAGATCGTATCAAAAGCTTTGGTAAAGTCAAGGAATAAGACCTCCACTGCTTTCCCCTCATCCACAGAGCCAGTTATCTCGTCATAGAAGGCAATTCGGCTAGTCAGGCAAGCCCTTGGTGAATCCATGCTGACTGTTCCTGATCACTTTTCTTTCCTGTATGTGCTTCAGAATTGATTCCTTGAGGACCTGCTCCATGATTTTTCCAGGGACTGAGGTGAGGCTGACTGGCCTGTAGTTCCCCAGATCCTCCTCCTTTCCTTTTTTAAAGATGGGCACTACATTAGCCTTTTTCCAGTCATCCGGGACCTCCCCTCCCGATTGCCTTGAGTTTCCAAAGATAATGCCAACGGCTCTGCAATCAAATCAGTCACCAACTCGTTTAGCACTCTTGGATGCAGTGCATCCGGCCCCATGGACTTGTGCTCATCCAGCTTTTCTAAATACACCTCTACCCCAATATAATGCTGTCCTCCGGAGCCAAAAAAATCTTACTGCGTTATAGGTGAAACCGCATTATATTGAACTTGCTTTGATGCTTTGATCCGCCGGAGTGCGCAGCCCCGCCCCCAGAGCGCTGCTTTACCGCGTTACATCCAAATTGGTGTTATATCGGGTCGCGTTATATCGGGGTAGAGGTGTAGTCCTGAACCACTTCTTTCTCCACAGAGGGCTGGTCATCTCCTCCCCATACCGTGCTGCCCAGTGCAGTAGTCTGCGAGCGGACTTTGTTTGTGAAGAGGCAAAAAAAAGCATTGAGTACATTAGCTTTTTCCACATCTTCTGTCGCTTGGTTGCCTTCCCCATTCAGTAAGGGGCCCACACTTTCCCTGACCACCTTCTTGTTGCTAACATACCAGTAGAAACCCTTCTTGTTCCTCTTAACATCCCTTGCTAGCTGCGACTCCAAGTGTGATTTGGCCTTCCTGATTTCACTCCTGCATGACTGAGCAATATTTTTATACTCCTCCCTAGTCATTTGTCCAATCTTCCACTTCTTGTAAGCTTCTTTTTTGTGCTTAAGATCAGCAAGGATTTCACTGCTAAGCCAAGCTGGTCACCTGCCATATTTACTATTCTTTCTACACATCGGCATGGTTTGTTCCTGCAACCTCAATAAGGATTCTTTAAAATACAGCCAGCTCTCCTGGTCTCCTTTCCCCCTCATGTTATTCTCCCAGGGGATCCTGCCCATCAGTTCCATGAGGGAGTCAAAAGTCTGCTTTTCTGAAGTCCAGGGTCTGTATTCTGCTGCTCTCCTTACTTCCTTGTGTCAGGATCCTGAACTCGATCATCTCATGGTCACTGCCTCCCATCCACTTTTGCTTCCCCTACTAATTCTTCCCAGTTTGTGAGCAGCAGGTCACATTGTACAGACAAAGGCGCTTCTGTCCTGTGGAAGAAAACAAACATGGCACATCCTGTGCAGGTCACAAGAGCTGAGCGCTCACCATCCATATCACCTTCCTTCTAAGAGCTTCCTCAGCTGTTGCAGGAACTACTCAGAGAAGCCTGTAAAATGGAAGCCTCAGTGGGCTCCAGGGCCGGCTCCAGCATTTCTGCCGCCCCAAACCAAAAAAGAAAAGCCGTGATCGGCAGTGGCAGTTCAGCGGCAGGTCCTTCGCTCCTGGATGAAGTGAGGGACCTGCCGCCCCCGAATTGCCGCAGGTGCCGCCCCTCTCCCTTGGCCGCCCCAAGCACCTGCTTGTTAAGCTGGTACCTGGAGCCGTCCCTGGTGGGCTCTCTTCCTATATCTCTTCCTACACCTGGCAGTTAGTGCTTGGCTTATGCCCTGAAGCAGGAGGGTTGAAACCCTGACCCCCAGGTCATTTATCCTGTCTCTGGGAGAAGAGTTGGGGTTGTTACCTGCTCCTGCAAACCTGGCAGCTTTTCAGATTGAAACTTTTGTTTCTCCGCTCTCCTAGGACCAAGCCCCAGAACCTGTCTCTTAAGGAGGCCTGTTAACTGCTTCTGCCTCCAAACCCTGTTGTACCCAGTTATCTTTAACTGCCCCCAACTCAGCCACCCCGCATCCCTCCGGGTGCCCTAATGCTGCCCCCATTTTCTTCTTAATCTCATCCCAGATTGATCCCTTAACTGGAATGGGCCCTGATTTTTCCATATCCCTTAATCCAAAAAATCCATTACCCCTGCTTGCCAGAACCCACAACTACCATCACGAGAGTCCGCCATAATAACCCCTTCCAAGCAGCTGTGCGCACTGTTGGGGAGAGGGACTTACAGGCTGCCACGCACCTGTCCGACGCAATGCATGTGAGTCATGGCACCAAGATGTTTGAGGGTTTATCCCTTCACCCTCCACTCCCTGGTTCTTCTCACGTAAACAAAGAGCTGCAAAACTAGAAGTCCGAAGGTGCAGACAATTTGATGTTTATTGGGCTTAGATTCCAGCAAGCAATGAGTCCAGTTTCCTTTTGTCTTTTTCCCTCAACCTACTTCCTGTTTGCCCCCAATTTGTATAGTAATAGTCTCAACTATACCTTAACCAATCATTTTATGGAAATTTAACTAACCAATCCTAACATATTGTAACATGATTATCTAACCAATTATATCCCAGCACCTTAATTGGTTTACACCCAGCAAAATTAATTCTACAGCAGACAGAAACAATCAAAGAACCAGACAGATTCCATACAGTTTAACAATGGAGAAGTGGGGACATAAAGACAAAATAACAAGAAGTGGGGGTTTCACAATCACAACTATTGATAGGTGAGTTCTTGCCAGACAGGATGCTGTGAAATTAAATTTTCTTTAACCATCTTAAGATTTGTCTCTTTACCTGGCGGTGATGGGCACTATCGGGACAGAATTGCCTTTCTAACAGCCCAATCCCCTCTGATTTCAATTGGAGCGGCGGCGCGGCGCTAAATAGGCTGCGGCCGCGCAGCTTAGAGGGAACTGAGATGTGCAGTGGTGCAGAATTCCCTCAGGAGTAAAGTTCATACTGCTGGCTTTGCTGGCGCCACCACAGTGTCTGTTGGGCAAATGGTGGAACTGCAGCACTTCTCGGTGGCCTTTCTGGAGATCCCGGCAGCTCTAGCCAGCTTCTTGGTGGCTATTTTCCTGCTGAGAGCCACTGGCTGGTTCTTGTGGCTTGTCCTGGGGCCCAGCTACTGCTGGCTGACTTTGAAGGAGCCAAGGTGCCGGTGATCTCTGCTAACCCCTGAGCCCCAACTGGATGTGGTTCTTGTTCTTCTGCACAGCATCGCTCGTGGAGAACAAGGACCTGCAAATGTGCATTCATATTCTATCATTGTTTGAACAAGGAGGAGTCCTGTGGCACACTAAAGACTAACACATTGATTTGGACATAAGCTTTCATGGGCTGGAACCCACTTCATCAGATTTACGGCACTCCCAGCTACCTCCGTGACACCACAGATTTCCTGAGAAAACTACAATGCATTGGTGACCTCCCAGAAAACACCATCCTAGCCACCATGGATGTCGAGGCTCTCTACACAAACATCCGACACACAGATGGAATACAAGCTGTCAGGAACAGTATCCCTGATGATGACACAGCACAACTTATTGCGGAGCTCTGTGACTTTATCCTCACGCACAATTCTTTCAAATTTGGTGACAATATATACCTCCAGACCAGTGGCACCGCCATGGGCACCCGCATGGCCCCACAATATGCCAACATTTTTATGGCTGACCTGGAACAACGCTTCCTCAGCTCTCGTCCACTCATGCCCCTTCTCTACCTACGCTACATTGATGACATCTTCATCATCTGGACCCATGGGAAGGAGACCCTGGAAGAATTCCACCATGATTTCAACAGCTTCCACCCCACCATCAACCTCAGCCTAGACCAATCTACACGGGAGTTCCACTTCCTAGACACCACCGTACAAATAAGCGATGGCCACATTAACACCACCCTATACCGAAAACCCACCGACCGCTATGCCTGTCTTAGAATCATAGAATCATAGAATCATAGAATATCAGAGTTGGAAGGGACCTCAAGAGGTCATCTAGTCCAACCCCCTGTAGAGAGAACATGGAAACGATTGCTCACCTGTATTTCCATTGCTGGTGCATGGACGCTCCTCTTTCTCCTTCTGGAGGTCACATGCTGCCAAACCTCCTCACAATCCTTCTGTCCCTGCTGCGCCTGCTTCATGCCTCCAGCTTCCACCCTGGTCACACCACACGATCCATCGTCTACAGCCAAGCACTGAGGTACAATCGCATCTGCTCCAACCCCTCAGACAGAGACCAACATCTACAAGATCTTCACCAAGCATTCTCAAAACTATGATACCCACACAAGGAAATAAAGAAACAAATCAACAGAGCCAGACATGTACCCAGAAGCCTCCTGCTACAAGACAGGCCCAAAAAAGAAACCAACAGAATTCCACTGGCCATCACCTACAGTCCTCAGCTTAAACCTCTCCAACGCATCATCAGTGATCTACAACCCATCCTGGACAATGATCCCTCACTTTCACAGACCTTGGGAGGCAGGCCAGTCCTCGCCCACAGACAACCCGCCAACCTTAAGCATATTCTCACCAGCAACCACGCACCGCACCATAACAACTCTAACTCAGGAACCAACCCATGCAACAAACCTCGATGCCAACTCTGCCCACATATCTACACCAGCAACACCATCACAGGACCTAACCAGATCAGCTACAACATCACCGGCTCATTCACCTGCACGTCCACCAATGTTATATATGCCATCATGTGCCAGCAATGCCCCTCTGCTATGTACATTGGCCAAACTGGACAGTCACTCAGCAAGAGGATAAATGGACACAAGTCAGATATCAGGAATGACAATATACAAAAACCTGTAGGAGAACACTTCAACCTCCCTGGCCACACAATAGCAGATGTAAAGGTAGCCATCTTACAGCAAAAAAACTTCAGGACCAGACTCCAAAGAGAAACTGCTGAGCTCCAGTTCATTTGCAAATTTGGCACCATCAGATCAGGATTAAACAAAGACTGTGAATGGCTTTTCAACTACAGAAGCAGTTTCTCCTTCCTTGGTGTTCACACCTCAACTGCTAGCAGAGCACCTCACTCTCCCTGACCTGCCTCTGGAAATTTCCATTACTTGCATCTGAAGAAGTGAGGTTCTTACCCATGAAAGCTTATGCTCCCAATACTTCTGTTAGTCTTAAAGGTGCCACAGGACCCTCTGTTGCTTTTTACAGATTCAGACGAACACGGCTACCCCTCTGATACTTCATCAGATTTGTTAGTCTTTAAGGTGCCACAGGACTCCTCGTTGTTTTTGCTGAAACAGACTAACACAGCTCCCCCTCGGAAACTTATCTTTGTTTAATCAATGAAAGCAAACTAGAGCCTCAGAGGACCGGAACTGATTTTAGACGATGGACAGGTTTGCTCGGCGTTTGCACATTTCAACAGGAAAAATGTTGAACGATTAAATTCATTTCACTTCCCCATTCAGTGGAACTCCTGAACATACAGGAGATGGATATGAAAATATATTTCAATTAAAAAAGAACACATTTAAGAGAGCACCTAGATTTGAATCAGCAACCACTTTATCTGTTGTCGAATGTGCTACCACGGGGGTCTATAAGGCGGTAGAGTATTAGAGCCAGTGATCTTGAAGAGTGAAGGAGACACTTATTTCAAAGAGCTTCTCTTACATTCCCAGACATGGGTGGTTTTAAAAATGGGGTTTCATTACATTTTCTATCTGCATGTAAACACCACAGCTTGCACAATCCCCACAACTGCTCAGTCTCACCACAGCACAACTTTAGAGGGCCCACACCCAGCTCTGCGGCCTTTAACCTCTTCAGCATTTCTCCAATGCCTTAAAGCCACAGGGCACATCATGTAACTCAAACCCCTTAATCTCTATATCATTCATGACTGAATTCCCAAAGAATTCCCTTCTGACCAGAAGCAGAGAGCTCCTGGGAGTGTCGGCCACACTCCTGTGCCCTGGAGTAGAGGGGCTCTGGCAGGGGCAGGGCCCATAGTGCACAGTCACTTTGTTCTAGTTTGCACACTTGCTGGGTCTGTGGGAGAATTCTTGTCTCCCATACAGCAGGCCTGGGCTTCATTCATGGCCAGTGCAGACCTGAGTTTTAGGCTTAGATGTAAAAATTGCAGAATTGAAGCTTGAAAGACAGGCCAGTTCCCTCCCCTGCCCCCATAGCATTTCACATCTTGACAGCCAAACTCGAGGACTTTCTGAGTGATCTGTCCTAGTTCAACCGTACGGTGCTGGGGTCCATGTAGGTCTCACTGGGTAAAATTCTCTGGACTGTTATGGCAGGTCAAGTAGGGAGAGGGAGAAGCCCACTGGATGCTCTTAGTCCCCTGCCTGGCAGTGCTTTTAAAAGGAAGGAAGGGGATGGGAACCCCCCTGCCACTGGAGAATGTGGCCATTGATCCCACTGCCTCTCGCATGCGACGCGAGCGCTCAACCACTTGCGCTAATTCCACTGGACACAAGCAGCTGTCCTCAGCCCCCCTCTCATTCCAGAGACCACAACCACCCTGCGGCTGCCCACGGCTCCTTTCTGAAAGGGCCGCTTCTCAGGCTGGTTTCTGTGGGCCGGCTAGCTCAACTGGTGAGAGCGTGGTGCTAATAACACCCTAGGATGGCAGGTTTGTAGAAATGTTGGTGGTGCCCAGAACCTGCCCCTCCAAATACCCCCCCACACACACACATCTCCCTAAGGGTTAGGGTTTGGGTTTGTGTTTGGGTGAGGGTCTGGGGTGCAGGCTCTGGGATGGAGTTTGGGTGCAGGCTCTAGGCTGGGCAGGGGATTGGGGTGCAGGAGGGGTGAGGGGTGCAGGCTGTGGGAGGGAGTTTGGGTGGGGGAGGATGTCTGGGGTGCAGGCTCTGGGAGGGAGTTTGGGTGCTGGATGCAGGCTCTGGGCTGGGGCAGGGGGTGGGTGTGGAGGAGGGGGTGAGGGATGCAGGCTCTGGGAGGGAGTTTGGGTGCTGGATGCAGGCTCTGGGCTGGGGCAGGGGGTGGGGGTGGAGGAGGGGGTGTGGGTGCAGGCTCTGAAGGGGGCGGGGAGTTCGATGCTTACCTGGGGCACCCCTCCAGCAGCGGTTCCTAGGCGGGGCGGGCTAGGAGGTCTCAATGCGCTCCTGTCCCCATCACCCCCGCAGCGTCCCATTGGCTGCAGGGGCGTTCGGGGCAGGGGCAGCGTGCGGAGACACAGGCCCCCTCCCCCCCAGCCACAGGGACATGCTGGCATCTTTCCAGAAATGTGGTGCCCAAAACTGTACACGATAATCCAGTTGAGGCCTAATCAGCGTGGAGTAGAGCGGAAGAATTACTTCTCGTGTCTTGATTTCAATACTCCTACTAATACATCCCAGACTGATGTTGGCTTTTTTGCAACAGGTTACATTGTTGACTCTTATTTAGCTTGTGGTCCACTATGACCCTTGGATCCTTGTCCGCAGTACTCCTCCCTAGGCAGTCATTTCCCATTCTGTATGAGTGCAACTGATTGTTCCTTCCTAAGTGGAGTACTTTGCATTTGTCCTTATTAAATTTCATCCTATTTACCTCAGACCATTTCTCCAGTTTGTCCAGATCATTTTGAATGTTCATCCTATCCTCCAAAGCGCTTGCAACCCCTTCCAGCTTGGTATCATCTGCCAACTTTGTAACGGTTCTCTCTATGCCACGGGTCTAAATCATTGATGAAGATATTGAACAGAACCGGACCCAGAACTGATCCCTGAAGGACTGCACTCGTTATGCCCTTCCGGCCTGACTGTGAACCACTGATAACTACTCTCTGGGAACAGTTTTCCAACCAGTTATACACCCACCTTATAGTAGCTCCATCTAGATTGTATTTCCCTAGTTTGTTAATGAGAAGGTCATGTGAGACTGTATCAAAAGCCGTACTAACGTCTAGATATAGCATATCTACCGCTTCCTCCCATCCACAAGGGTTTGTTACCCAGTCAAAGAAAGCTACCAGGGGTTGGTTTGACACGATTTGTCCTTGATAAATCCATGCTGGCTATTGCTTATCACCTTATTATCTTCGAGATGTTTTCAGATGGATTCCTTAATTATTTGCTCCATCATCTCTCCTGGTACAGAAGTTAAGCTGGCTGGTCTGTAATTGCCTGGCTTGTCCTTATTTCCCTTTTCATAGATGGGAACTACATTTGCCCTTTTCCAGACTTCTGGAATCTCTCCCATCTTCCATGACTTTTCAAAGATAATAACTAAAGTAAAGCTAGTCCATTGGGTGTGTGAGCAGGTAAATCGCCTCCCTCGCCCAGCAGCGCCCCCAGGGCAATGACCCAATGCCTCCCCCCAACCACAGGGACAGAGGCTGAAAGTCCATCTGATGGCAGGTCAGGGGCTGGCGTGGAATGGACTGGGATCTCGGCCTGGGCCCTAGTGATGTAGGTGACCCCGTCACACACAACCATACCCAGCAAGGCCTGCTCTGATTTTCTCCCTGTTTGTGAGTCCCAGCAGAGAGACCAGGGACTCATTGGTCCATGGAGAATGGGCTCCTCTACCCCAGCTGGGGGCTGCAGGCCAATGGCCAAGGGCAGCGGGTGAGGGGACCTGGCACTAGCGCTCCTGCAGGGTCCATGGTGTGGGATAAACAGAGAACTCCAGTGTCCAGGGCTCTCCGGCCACGTGTCCATTCCACGGCAGGAGGGGATCTGGGACCAGAGCGAAGGGGCCTGGGGCAGGAGTCTGGGACGCAGCCATCGGGGAGAAGGAGGGAATTCAGCTGTGCTGGGCAGAGATGCTGCTGCAGATGCAGCTAGTTCCCTGGGTGCGATGTCGCAGCACTTTCACTACATGGTTAATACAGAGGTTGCAGCTCAGCTGAGTAAAGTGCTGCACCCGTTTTAATGGTGTTAGGGGCTTTGCCAGGCTATAAGACTGAGGTGCAGCTTTGTCCTGGCCACTCCCCTCTACCCCTGCTCCACCCCCTCCTCCAGCCTGTCCATGCCCTCCCCCCCACCCCCCGGAACACTCCTTGGGCCTGCAGCTGCTGGGGGGAGGCACAAGTGGCACCTCTGTTGGAGGAATTTCCCAGGGTGGGGGAGGGCTTTACACCTTCCCTACAGCCCCTTTGGCCCGCGCTAGCCAGCCTGGGAGCCAGAGCACAGTGGTGGGCTAGGTCCAGACTTCAAGAATGTCTCTTGATGTAGGGTCCAAACCCGGGATTCTGCCTTGAAGTGCGTTGGGGCTGGTTCTCTGAGGGGCTGGACCCCTGCACTGCCCACAGACTCCAGATGCAGTTGGAACAAGGTCCCTGCAGCCCTGTAGTTCAGAGAGATAAACGGAGGTGTGACGTGCAGTCTATATGGTTTTATAAAAACATGCTAATAAGTGAATATAATGTAACTGGGATAGTTTTATTAAGATTTGATAATAAGTGAATATAATGCAACTGGGATATGCTTCGTGCAAAAGGTCTCTTGTAAGGTAACATTACAAAGCTCATAATCTACTGAGTGTGATCATCCGATTTGTAGAAATGTACCACTCTTGTATCTAAAACCAGAAATATTAAATAGAACTCTGAGGGCCTATTGTAATTATGTAAAGTGTGGGCCATTAATGATGGTTTGGAATCTTGATGACTCCCATTAACAAGGACCCTTGTCTGCAGATGGCTGTGTTTTCCTGTTAGTCTTCCTGTATATGTGTGTGCTGGCAAGTGGGCAATGAAGTCTTGCAGTGACATGTGATCATGTCACCTGAACTGGAATCCATCTTCAACCTGCTGCTTTTCCAGGGAGCGGGGTGGAAACCCAGAGGGACAAAGGGTTCCCGCCTTATGCAAAAGATATATAAAGGGGTGGAACAGAACAAAGCGGGAGAGGAGCCATCATGAAGAATCCCCTAGCTATCACCTGAGCTGCAATAAGAGCTGTACCAGGGGAAAGAATTGTGCCCAGGCCTGGAAGGTGTCCAGCCTGAGAAAAAACTTACTGAAGCATCTCTGAGGGTGAGATTATCTGTATTCAGTTTGATTAGACATAGATTTGCGCATTTTATTTTATTTTGCTTGGTGACTTACTTTGTTCTGTCTGTTACTACTTGGAACCACTTAAATCCTACTGTCTGTATTTAATAAAATCACTTTTTATTTAAACAACAAGGAGTCTGGTGGCACCTTAAAGACTAACAGATTTATTTGGGCATAAGCTTTCGTGAGTAAAAACCTCACTTCTTCAGATGCATTTTACTCACGAAAGCTTATGCCCAAATAAATCTGTTAGTCTTTAAGGTGCCACCAGACTCCTTGTTGTTTTTGTAGATACAGACTAACACGGCTACCCCCTGATACTTTTTATTTAGTAATTTACTCAGAGTATGTATTAATACCTGGGGGAGCAAACAGCTGTGCATATCTCTCTATCAGTGTTATAGAGGGTGAACAATTTCTGAGTTTGCCCTGCATAAGCTTTATGCAGGGTAAAACGGATTTATTTGGGTTTAGACCCCATTGGGAGTCGGGCATCTGAGTGCTAAAGACAAGCACACTTCTATGAGCTGTTTTCAGGTAAACTTGCCGCTTTGGGACAAGTGATTCAGATGCTGGGTCTGTGTTGGAGCAGACGGGAGTGTCTGGCTCAGCAAGACAGGGTGCTGGAGTCCTGAGCTGGCAGGGAAAACAGGAGCAGAGGTAGTCTTTGCACATCGGGTGGCAGCTCCCAAGGGGGTTTCTGTGATCCATCCCGTCACAGGAGGTACCCAAAATGAGGCCATTGTTGTACATTTAGGCCTTACCGCCTTGCCCATTAACAACAGTAGGTGGCTCATTGTCAGTCACTGTTTATACTTGATCACGGCTGACCTGGTTCTGGTCGTAAGCAGAGGCCTGGCAGTGAAAGGTCCTGATTCTATCCCCAGCACCCAGAGACAGATGGTCCCTCAGGGATGTAACGACCCTGGGGGATATTTTACACTCATGATCTTTCCCATGGGCTGGGGAATTCCACAGTCTCATTCCCAGGGCTGAGAACCTCAGGGTTAAGTTGCACATAGTGAAAATGTGACCCCTGCGTTGCACACTGTGCTGTGCTGCCCTGGGCAGATGTGGCTTTAAGCTGGTGTCCAAGCCCCGTCCCACTCTCAAGAAGGACTGGGCCAAAAGAGCTGGTTTTCAGTGGCACTGACACTGCCCGGGTCCTGGCCACCGGTCCCAGGGGCTCTGCGTTTTATTTTAATTTTAAATGAAGCGTCTTAAACATTTTAAAAACCTTATTTACTTTACATACAACAATAGTTTAGTTCTATATTATAAACTTATAGAAAGAGACCTTCTAAAAATGTTAAAATGTATGACTGGCACGCGAAACCTGAAATTAGAGTGAATAAATGAAGACTCGGCAGACCACTCCTGAAAGGTTGCCGACCCCTGACCTAGGGGTTACAGTGGACGAGAAGCTGGATATGAGTCAGCAGTGTGCCCTTGTTGCCAAGAAGGCCAATGGCCTATTGGGCTCCATTAGTAGGCACACTGCCAGCAGATTCAGGGAGTGATTATTCCCCTCTATTCGGCACTGGTGAGGCCACACTTGGAGTATTGCGTCCAGTTTTGGGCCCCACACTACAGAATGGATATGGACAAACTGGAGAATCCAGGGGAAGGAAACAAAAATGTTTGGCGGGTGGGGGGACTGGCGCACATGACCTATGAGGAGAGGCTGAGGGAACTGGGCTTATTTAGTCTGCAGAAGAGAAGCCGGGTGGGGTGGGGGATTGGCTAGCAGCCTTCAACTACCTGAAGGGGGGTTCCAAAGAGGATGGAGCTTGGCTGTTCTCAGTGGTGGCAGATGACAGAACAAGAAGCAATGATCTCAAGTTGCAGTGGGGAGGATCTGGGCTGGATATTAGGAAACACTATTTCACTAGGAAGGTGGTGAAGCACTGGAATGGGTTACCTAGGGAGGTAGTGGAATCTCCTTCCTTAGAGGATTTTAAGGTCAGGCTTAACAAAGCCCTGGCTGAGATCATTTAGTTGGGGTTGGTCCTGCTTTGAGCAGGGGCTTGGACTAGACACCTCCTGAGGTCCCTTCCAACCCTGATCTTCTATGATCCCAAATCAGTCTCCTGAGGGTTGGAAAAGAAAGTGTCAGATGTGGAGGGGCAGGGAATTCCCACTGAACCTCAAAGCACAGAGTGACCTCTCCAATCTTATAGCCCTGGTTCCAGCTATTGAGAAAATTGCTTCTGGGCTTTTTCTAGGCTAGTTCAGATCATTTGTAGATGTGTCGTTTGGGTTATTTCCCCTCCCCCTCCGCCTCTTTCTTTTAGTATAGTGATGCTAAAACTTTTGTAACTAATACAGCCAAATAATGAGATGAATAGTGAAGCAGGTTTAGCTACTTCATAAGAAAATGGGTAAATTTATTTCCCTGATTTTGAGTCTTCAAAGATTTTCTGAGATTTCAATTTTTGAATGTGCAAGTGTTTTATTGCCCCTCCTGAATTGTGGGGTTTCTCTCCTGGTGAAGGCTGTTTGGTCACATACTTTGATATTAGCTTAGTTTGACAGGATGTAGCTCAGATGCGCCTGGGAGTCGGGGAGCGGAGCAGGCCGGAGGCCGGGTCGCTCTACTTATGGGTGAGGGCAGGCCCGACCGCTTCTGGAGTCCTCAAGGGAGTGGGGGCGGAGGAGGGGCGGGGCCTGGGGAAGAGCTGGTGCCCCACACAGCTGCACACTTTGCGTATGGGTAAGGACGGCCCTGAGAGGCTGCACCCAAGACTGAGGCTCTATTGCGCTCGGTGTCGTATTAGACACACACATTGTGAGAGGCAGCTCCTAGGGGAAGGAGCTTCAAGTCTAACTGTACAAAGCAGACGCAAGGAGGAGTGTGTGGGTGTCGGGAGCGTCTCCGTGATTAAGGCCGGGCTTGTAAACCAAGTTTTCAACTTCCAATAGATGTGAAAAAACAACAACAGATTTTTCTTCCTCCAAATAACAGCACTTACACTTACAGTACAGGACAAGCAGCCCGAGTTCCCTGGAAGCTGCACAGCCGCGCAGCCACCCAGCAGCCTCCTTAGCGCCGCCTGGGCCCTCAGACAACCCACCCGGGGGGCTGCCATGGCCAGGGGAGGGGTACCCTTCCCTGAGCCCCAATCTATCCCGGCCTCCAACCTGCGCCAACCCAGCTGAGCCTGAGCTGCCCTTGCCCAGGCCTGACGCCAGCCCTGGCCTTGCCAGGGAGAGGCGCCTATCCTGTGGGCCCGGCCCTGCAGCTGATATGGGGGGCAGGGGGTCGCCTCCCCGCCAAGCCTAGGTGCTGCTGCAGGGAGAGACAGCTGGGAAGAGGCCTCTCTCCCGGCCGGAGCACCCGCCTGCACCATTGGAATTCCCCACCCAGGCCTGGGACACTCATCTCCAGCTCTAATGAGTTGGATACAGGATCAAATTGATCCTAAGTGCAGAGACTCTCTGCTGCGGGGGGGGGGGAGGGGGACAAAATACACATGGATAAACTCCACTGTGCCTCAGACACAGGCCAGCGCTGCTGGAGTCAGCAGATACAGTGACGGTGATGGGGAAGGAGGGAATCCCTCCGACTCGCCCCATTGCCTTCCGGCCTTGCAGAGGCTGAAATGATCCATCTGTCCCACTCCTGCTCCTCCTCGTTACATGGAAATGTATTTTAAATAAGGAAAATGGTAAAAAAGAAAAATACCTGCTGCCCAGCACCACCTGGACCAGCGTGAGCACAACTGGGAAGGAGACATTTTGTCAGCAAAGGGGGGACTTGGTGACTAACAATCGCTCTGCTACTGGGGTGACAGTATAAATGTGATGCTCAGGGATTGTCCAGACTAGGAAAATGGGTGTCCATTAGGACAGGCCAAAGGGGAAGATGCCGGCTAACCCCAACCCCTGTGCCCGGGCTATGTCAGCACTGCAAACAGAGCGGTGTGTTTACATCAGGATCGCTACCTCCAGCACGCCGACGCCCAGGGAAATCCTAGAGCAGAAGACAAACCCCATGTCCATTTTCACTCAGTGAGGCGACTTGTGGTCACCCCTATTTCCCCCACCTGGGGCTGATGGAAACTCCTTGCTGGAAGGACACACACTCCAATGACTCACAGGAGAAAGGAGCAAGGGACTCACCCCAGAGAAGGGTGACCTGTAAAAGGCACAAGTGGGCAACACACGAGGCAGTTGAGAGACCAGAGGGACACAAATGGTGCAAACCAACCACAAGGTCACTATGTGGGAATTAGCAAATGTGTTTTTAAAAAAAGTCTTTTCTCACTGCGTCGCTGTCCTGTGAACACCCTGATGTCTTGTAAGGTGTGGGCCCTGAGTGAAACTTTTCCCGCACTCACAGCATCTATAAGGTCTCTCTCCCGTGTGAATTCTCTGATGTACAATGAGGTCTGAGCTCACACTGAAGCCTTTCCCGCACTCACAACACTGATAGGGTCTCTCTCCTGTATGTCTTGACTTGCCTGATGTGTAATTAGGGTTGATTTCTGTCTGAACAGTTTCTCACACTCACAGCACTCATAGGTGTCAAGTATCAGGGGGTAGCCGTGTTAGTCTGTATCTACAAAAACAACAGGGAGTCTGGTGGCACCTTAAAGACTAACAGATTTATTTGGGCATAAGCTTTCGTGAGTAAAAACCTCACTTCTTCAGATGCATAGAGTGAAAGTTACAGATGCAGGCATTATATACTGACACATGGAGAGCAGGAAGTTACTTCTCAAGTGGAGAACCAGTGTTGACAGGGCCAATTCAATCAGGGTGGATGTAGTCCACTCCCAATAATAGATGAGGAGGTGTCAATTCCAGGAGAGGAAAAGCTGCTTCTGTAATGAGCCAGCCACTCCCAGTCCCTATTCAAGCCCAGATTAATGGTGTTGAATTTGCAAATGAATTTTAATTCTGCTGTTTCTCTTTGAAGTCTGTTTCTGAAGTTTTTTTGTTCAATGATAGTGACTTTTAAATCTGTAATAGAATGACCAGGGAGATTGAAATGTTCACTTACTGGCTTATGTATGTTACCATTCCTGATGTCCGATTTGTGTCCATTTATTCTTTTGCGGAGGGACTGTCCGGTTTGGCCAATGTACATGGCAGAGGGGCATTGCTGGCACATGATGGCATATATAACATTAGTGGATGTGCAGGTGAATGAGCCCTTGATGGTGTGGCTGATGTGGTTGGGTCCTCTGATGCTGTTGCCAGAGTAGATATGGGGACAGAGTAGGCAACGAGGTTTGCTACAGGGATAGGTTCCTGGGTTGGTGTTTCTGTGGTGTGGTGTGTAGTTGCTGGTGAGTATTTGCTTAAGGTTGGGGGGTTGTCTGTAAGCGAGGACTGGCCTGCCTCCCAAGGTCTGTGAGAGTGAGGGATCATTTTCCAGGATAGGTTGTAGATCGTGGATAATGCGCTGGAGAGGTTTTAGCTGGGGACTGTATGTGATGGCCAGTGGTGTTCTGTTATTGTCCTTGTTGGGCCTGTCCTGTAGTAGGTGATTTCTGGGTACCCGTCTTGCTCTGTCAATCTGTTTCCTCACTTCCCCAGGTGGGTATTGTAGTTTTACGAATGCTTGATAAAGATCTTGTAGATGTTTGTCTCTGTCTGAGGGGTTGGAGCAAATTCGGTTGTATCTTAGGGCTTGGCTGTAGACAATGGATTGTGTGATGTGTCTTGGATGGAAGCTGGAGGCATGTAGGTAAGTGTAGCGGTCAGTAGGTGAGCACTCATAGGGGCGCTCTCCCGTGTGGATCCTCTGATGTGTATTGAGGGCTTTCTTGACAGTGAATTTTTCCCCGCATTCATGGCACTCATAGGGTCTCACTCCAGTGTGGATCCTTTGATGTGTAATAAGAGCTGGACTCTGTGTGAACATTTTTCCACACTCAGAGCACTGATGAGGTATCTTTCCCTTGTGGATATTCTGATGTCCAGTAAGGTCTGAGCTGACAGTGAAGCTTTTCCCGCACTCACTGCATTCGTAGGGTTTCTCCCCTGTGTGGATCCTCTGATGTTTATTAAGGGCTGAGCTCTGAGTGAAGCTTTTCCCGCACTCACAGCATTCGTAGGGTTTCTCCCCTGTGTGGATCCTCTGATGGTTACTAAGGGTAGAGCTCAGAGTGAAGGTTTTCTCGCACTCACTGCATTCTTGGGGTCTCTCTCCTGTGTGAATTCTCTGATGTTTTAAAAGGCCTGAGTGGTTAGTGAAATGTTTTCCACACTCAGTGCATGTGTCTTTTCTCTCTCCTGTGGGTATTCTCGCCTGGGCTGTGGTTTCCAGGAGGTCCTGGTGAGTTCCCTGACAATTAATGGAGTTACCCACTTTCTCCGCTGGCTGGTTTCTCTGCTCCCTCTCTGGCCTGTGCTGACTCCCACAGGCTTTGCCCTGCACACGATGTCGGGACACATTCCCTCTGGAATCGTGCGATAATCCCCCATGTGGTGCCACTTGCTCAGAATCTTCCTGATGAGGATTCTGCTTCTTCTCCTCACTCACCATCCCAGCACCTGCTGGGACAGAGAGAGAAACCTCAGACACAGGGATGGAAAGGGGAAAACAACCAAAATTAGAGCTGGAGAGACAGAAAAGAAACCTAGTAGCTGGATTCTCCACAACTCTTCCCCATAGGGGAGAGAGGAGGGGAACAATTCTGCCTCCACATCCCCTCAGGGAGGGAGCTCTGCCAGGTGTCAGTCAGGATGCGCAGGAAGCCATGAGCGACAGCTGCCCTGAGGATACACGGCCTCCTGGGGATACTCCTGAACCCCGAGAGCTCACAAGGCTTTTAGGGACTCCCAGCTGTTTCCTTCGGGCACTGAGAGCTTTGAGTTGGTTTAATGATCCCTCACCTGCGCAGGCACCTCTGGGGATCTCTCCTTCCTCACAGCCCTGGAGATCCGGGACCCACGGCTTCTCCCCTCGTTCCAGCTGGGAGTTCACATCAGGTTTGGAAACTGGACACCCTGCTCAGGGGAAAGAAAACAAGGGAGATCAGGGAATTCATGGGACGTTTCTATTACTTTAACCCCAGCCCATTTTACAGCAGGGAAAGGCTGGGGGCAGCTCCCCAGGTGCAGGAGACTCTGCGTATGAGGGATTTAACTCTCCCCATCTCTGCTGGGAACACACACAGCCAGACACTGCTCAGCAAACGGGGTCCTAAAACACAGAGACAGGAACTCCACGTTCCAGGAAGTTAAGGCCCCAGCCAGAGGGGAAGTTACCCTGGACCTGCTTCTTCATCCCAGAGAGAAACCCCGAGAGAATGGGGGAGTTGTAGGAGAGTTGGGACCGTTGAGCACGGGCTGGTGGGATTCAGCGCAGTGAGGAATAGGAGGGACAGGGGGTGTCACCGAATGTCGTATCTCAGGATGTGTCTACACTTGAGACACCATGACTGGAGTGCTGTAGTGGGTCAGTGTAGATACTCAGCAATGGGAAGGTTCTGCTGTCGGGGTAGGTCATCCACCTCCCGCAGAGGCAATAGCTAGTCCACAGAAGCATCATTTTCTGCATAAAAACCAACTATTCTAACTACCCTAAATTCCACAGGTGCATTCAGATGGCCTTGAAATGTGCTGGTTTCTATGGTCATTCATGGACGGGTTACTGGTCCCAGTATGGGGTGACGGGTTAAAGATGTTCCTGAGATTCAGCCCCACCACCCTAGGCAGCTTTTGACAAAATCATCTTGGTCTTGAAATGTTTTTGCATACAGCTGGGGCTGAAACTGGTTCTAATTGTCCCTGGACTGATCACAGTCACTTGGCGTTGATCTGTTAATACAGGACACCCCATCTTCTGCAGGAAACCAGCTCTGAAAGCCAATAGCTGCGGAATCTGGAATCTCAGAGCAGCACAAGCCAAACTGAGCAGTCGCTGACCTGGAAATGCACACGTGCTGCCAGACTACATCCCTATGAAGTGCGCGAGGGTTGCCAGCAATCTGCTGGCCCAGGGAAAGGTTTGCTCAAGGGGATGGGCTGCGGCCACTGAACCTGAACGACACCCATGAACTGAAGCCTGAGCCCGAGCTCCGATAGCTTTCACACTATGTGTGTGGTGCATTTTTCTTGCATTCGGCAGAAGTTCCTCTTGGAAGCTTTGCCCTTTTATACCAAAATGTTTGTGTTAAGATTAATAGTTTAAAGTTCTCTGAACTAAAAAACCCACTTTCTTGCCCAGTCTGCACTTAAACTTTTTGCTAGCCTAGCTCTGTGTGATGGGGGTGTGAAAAATCACACCACTGACCAACACAGCTATGCTGGGAAAAGCTCTAGGGTAAACATACAGCTATGAAGAACCACTGAGAAGAACATGCCACCGTTTGTGTTGTGTTCCACGGATCGGAATACCAGCATTTTCCTGCATGTGTGTCAGCTGTGGATGACTGGGAGCAGCTTGGCAGAGATGTGACTGTGATATGAAGAGAGCTGCATGTAAAACTTGGGGGCCTAGTCTGCCTCATGCCCGTGCTAAGGGCTGGAGGCTGGGTCCGTGAAGGTGCACAGGGGTGAGGTCTTGTCACTGAGATTGTCAGCATCCTGGTGACATATGTGCTAGTGATCCTCAGGGCTCAGTGAGAGCTAAGCGAAGTCTGTGACTCAGGAGGAAACCTCGGGGCGAGGGGAAAGGGGTGATCTCACTTTGCAGGTCCGAGCTGGTTTGTATGGAGTGGGATCAGTGTGTGAGTGCCGGCCAGGGGTCACAAGTTTCTGTTTGTCACATTGGACCTAAATCCAAGTTTTGCCCTAGCAAAGAGAAGATGTCAGACTTCGTGCTGTGCTGCCCCTGTGCGCTGTTCCCAGAGCGTCCTGTAGCAGGGGAGGGCAGAGCGCTAGGGTGTGTGTCACTGGCTTGTTGGGGTGTTGCTGAAACAGGGCAGAGTAGAGGTTGCATTGTGGGGATGCCATAAGCCTTAACTCTGCATTTCCCCTCCTAAGAACCGAGGGGACAGGAACCCTTACCCAGCGAGGTCACGTTCTCATAGTTCTCCTGCATGACGTCTCTGTAGAGGGCTCTCTGAGCGGGGTCCAGCAGAGCCCCCTGCCCCGCGGTGAAATACACAGCCACCTACTGGAAGCTCACCGGCCCCTGAAACAACAGGTGCCCCCCACTCAGTGCCTGCTGCCCCAGCCACAACTCCACTATTCATGGGGGAAAGGAGCCAATCAAATGGAAGCTCTGAGGGGCTCGCAGTCAGAGACCAACCCCCAAACCACTCATAAGAACGGCCAGCCTGAGTCAGACCAAAGGTCCATCTAGCCCAGTATCCTGTCTGCCGACAGTGGCCAGTGCCAGACGCCTCAGAGGGAATGAACAGAACAGGGAATCATCAAGTGATTCACCTGTCGCCTATTCCCAGTTTCTAGCAAACAGAGACCAGGGACACCATCCCTGCCCATCCCGGCTAATAGCCATCGATGAATCTGCCCTCCATGAATCTATCTGGTACCAGAGCATCCAGGAAACACCCAGGTGAGGGGACGAAGAGAGAGCCCCTGGTCTCTCCCAGCAGATCCATCACACACCTACTAGCCAGGGGCTGATACAGGAGATGGAGCCCTGGCAGGGTCCAGGGACAATTCCCTGGTAGATACCAACACCCTCCTCATTGTGAGGAGCTGGATATGAAGGGAAGGGCAGGGCCCCTACGCTGCCCCTTTCATATTTCGCAGCTGCCATTGGTCAGTCGGGTCAGGCTCCAGCACTGGGAGCCTGGTCAGTGTTTCCTAACCTCACCTAGGTGGGTTGTTTCCTCTCCCACAAATTAGGGCATTTCCCCTCCGAACCGCATGGCTCTGATCCTAGAATCCAGGGCACTTATTAAACAAGTCCCAGCAGGTTTGCCAGCCCCTGGCCTCCTCCCTTTCTCCACCCTGGGAATTTCCTGCCCCGCTCCCACCTCCAAACCAGACCCAAACCTTCTCACCCCCTGTGTATTGCTGCCCCCTCCCTCCTGCAGCAACCCACCAGCCACCCCCCAAGAACCCCTACCTGAACTGGCTCCGCTGCAGCCATTTCTCTGCCCTGTGCCAAGGGCTGGAGCGAAGCGTGGGCGTCGTTCTGCAGCCTGGCAGGGCGAGAAGGGCAGTTGTGGAGGTGGGAGAACAGGCTTTAGGTACCTTCCCATCACGATTCCCCAGGTTCTTTCCCTGCAGACAGACCCCGAGATTCTGCCACGCTGGGCGACACGTGACAAGGAGAGAAAAGGGGATGAACTGGAGGGAATTTCTACAGACAGGGAAAGCGCGGGCGGGGGATGAATCTTCTCTGGGCGGAGGGAAGGGGGGAGTAGCTCCCTGCCCCGCCTCTGCAGCCCGAGACTCTGCCCACACTCCGCCCCCCGCTCGCCCCCTCCTGCTGCTCCCCAGGGTCTCTCCTCCACCCCCTCCCCATAGCACAGAGGGGTGAGGGGGGAGCGGAGAGGCAGGGAGATGACTGGCAGGGAGGGGGTGGCGAGGAAGAACCTGGCAGGTGGGGGGCGGGATGAGGAGGTACGGGCGGCGAGTTGTAGGGGCTCGTGGTGCCTGGGCACCAGGAATATTCCTGGCCTGGGGCCCGGCTCCACAAATGTTCGGGGCCGGGTCTCTCCCGCGACCCTGCCTGCCACCCCCATGCGTCCCCCAGTCCCTCCTGCCATCCCCGCACCCTCCATCCCCTCCCCCCCACCTGCCGCCCCCGCACACTCCCCCCCCCCCCCCGCCATGCGGCCCCTGGTCCCACCTGCCTCCCCCAGGCGATTAAAAAAGGCCCATCCCTGCGCTGCGGCCCCTGGGGGAGTGAGGGGGGCAGCAGCGTGCGGAGACCCCCTGGCCTATGCCGCCTAGGAGCCGCTGCCCCAGGTAAATGCTGTATCCTCCACCCGCTCCAAGAGCCTGCACCCCACCACCTACCCCCACATCCCTTCCCGCCCCCAAACTCCCTCCCCGCCAACCCAAACTCCCTCCCAGGCCCTGTACCCTCTCACCCCTCCTGCACCCAACCCCTGTCCCTGCCCAGAGCCTGCATCCAGCACCCACACTCCATCCCAGAGCTGGCACCCCACACCCCCATTTCCTCCCAGAGCCTGCACGCCCGCCCCCTCACCCCCTGCACCCAAACTCCCCCCCAGAGCCTGCACCCTGCACCCCTCCTGCACCCAAACTCCCTCCCGGAACCTGCACCCCCCACCCCTCCTGCACCCCACCACTGCCCCAGATGAGCCTGCACCCAGCATCCCCTCCCACCCTCATTTCCTCCCAGAGCCTGCACACCCACCCCCTCACCCAAACTTCCTCCCAGAGCCTGCGCCCCTCCCCCATCCCACACCCAAACTCCCTCCCCCGTCCTGCACCCCCACCCCTGCCCCAGCCCAGAGCGGGGAAGGGGCAGAGCAGGGGCTGGCAGAGACACGTGTTCACAGTTCTGGTCAGTGGCTCTCAGCGTCCCTGCATCTCCCCCCAAATCTCCCGGCTGCACAGACAGTACAACGTCCCCCCCCCCCCCCGCCCCGCAACTCCGGCTCCCCCCTCCCCGACACCGCCCCACAGGGGACCCCCCCCCCCCAGGAGCCCTTGTGCGGAGTCACTTTCCCCGGGGTCTCCTCCCGGCCCCAGGTCCGATCTCTGGGGCTGTCCGCCCCACTTCCCCCCCACCGCTCCCGAGCCCGGCCCCTTCCTGTGCGTCCGGCCGGGCTGCAGCCAGCGCCTGCCCCAGGATCGCTGGGAGACGGAGCGTCCCGGGCAGATCTCCGGCTGGGGGGGAGCGGGGGAAGGGGCGTGACCCACAGCCCCCTGCCCCCCATTGCCAGCCTCTCCCTGCCCCCCCTGCCCCTCCATTGCCAGCCTCTGGCTGCTACCCCCGCCGCCCATTGCCAGCCCCTCCCTGCCCCCCTTGCCAGCCTATGGCTGCACCCCCCGCCCCCATTGCCAGGCTCTCCCTGCATCCCCCGGCCCCTCATTGCCAGCCTCTCCCTGCCCCTCCACCCCACATTGCCACCCTCTGGCTGCACCACCCTGCCCTCTATTGCCAACCTCTCCCTGCACCCCCCGCCCCCCATTGCCACCCTCGGGCTGCACCCCACTGCCCCCATTGCCAGCCTCTCCCTGCACCCCCCTGCCCCCCATTGGCAGCCTCTGGCTGCACCCCTCGCCCCCATTGCCAGCCTCTCCCTGCCCCCCGTCCCCCATTGCCAGTCCCCCCTACCCCCTATTGCCAGCCTCTGGCTGCGAACACGCCTGGGGAGGGGCGTTTGAACCCTAACAACCGCCTGGTTCCTAATGTCCTGGGGAGCGTGTGGAGCAGCATCGCCCAGACAGTTCGGGAAGCCCCTTGTGTGATGTTACGTGTTCAAAACCAGGGACCCTCCATAGGCCACAGCTGTGACCCAGCTCTGCCGGGCTGTCCTCTGAGAGAGGAGCCGCTCCAGATCCGGCTGGGGTCACGGGGCACTGGGGCGACGGGACAGCCCGTGTCTCTGGGACAGGCTCGTCTGGGGCTGGCTGGACCAGGGAGGAGCAGTGCAGAGGGATTGCTGCACAAGTGAGCCTGTGGCAGGCGTGTTTGTGCCCATTGCACATCCGGCACCGACCCCTGATGCTGCTGGGTCTTGCTCAGAGACAGCGGCCTTGTCCTCCTGCCCCCAGGATCACGCACAGACAAGGCGGCTGGGCAATTTTTGTGTCATTTCCTATATTTGTACAGCTCCCAACCTCAACATCCTGGGGAGCCAAACCGACCCCCCCCCCGACTCATCCTCAGACCAAGGCCCTTTGATCCACCAGGCGCAGACCTCTGCCCCTTGAGCTGCAGCGTAACCGAGAGCAGTAGCTGTTTCCCTGCCCATGGCCCAGGCACCAGAGGGGGTGAGCTAGTGTCTCTGGGCAGTCAATATCGCCTAGACGAAAGAAAGTTTAGCCCAAACAGGGACGTTAGCTGGATCAATGAGACATGAGGGTGACAGGGATGTTGTCGTGGGGCAATCAGGTTGGTCAGGCATGACTTGCCCTTGGTGAATCCAGGTTGACTGTTCCCGATCACCTTCCTCTCCTCCAAGTGCTTCAAAATGGATTCCTTGAGGACCTGCTCTATCATTTTGCCAGGGACTGAGTGAGGCGGACCGGTCTGTAGTTCCCCAGGTTCTCTTTCTTCCCTTTTTTAAAGATGGGCATTAGATTTGCCTTCTTTCCAATCTTCCAGGACCTCCCCCAATCATAGAATCTCAGGGTTGGAAGGGACCTCAGGAGGTATCTAGTCTAATCCCCTGGTCAAAGCAGGACCAACACCAACTAAATCATCCCAGCCAGGGCTTTGTCAAGCCTGACCTTAAAAACCTCTAAGGAAGGAGATTCCACCACCTCCCTAGGGAACCCATTCCAGTGCTTCACCACCCTCCTAGTGAAAAAGTTTTTCCTAATATCCAACCTAAACCTCCCCCACTGCAATTTGAGACCATTGCTCCTTGTTCTGTCATCTGCCACCACTGAGAACAGTCTAGATCCATCCTCTTTGGATCCCCCCTTCAGGTAGTTGAAAGCAGATATCGAATCCCCCCTCATTCTTCTCTTCTGCAGACTAAATAATCCCAGTTCCCTCAGCGTCTCCTCATAAGTCATGTGCCCCAGCCCCCTATTCATTTTTGTTGCCCTCCACTGGACTCTTTCCAATTTTTCCATATCCTTCTTGTAGTGTGGGGCCGAAAACTGGACACAATACTCCAGATGAGACCTCACCAATGCCGAATAGAGGGGAATGATCATGTCCCCCGATCTGCTGGCAATGCCCCTACTTATACAGCCCAAAATGCCGTTAGCCTTCTTGGCAACAAGGGCACACTGCTGACGCGTATCCAGCTTCTCATCCACTGTAATCCCCAGGTCCTTTTCTGCAGAACTGCCGCTTAGCCAGTCGGTCTCCAGCCTGTAGCAGTGGATGGGATTCTTCCGTCCGAAGTGCAGGACTCTGCACTTGTCCTTGTTGAACATCTGGCTGGGCCTGAGCCCCCTTCCGAGGGGCGATGAGGTTCGGCGGGTCTGTGCTGTGTCCCCTCCTGAGGGTGAGGGAGGACGGTGAGCGAGATCCCCCTGTGCAGACGATCTCCTCACACGGTGGCTCCCAGCACTCTAGCCCAGCACTGAGTGTCCCAGAGAGGAGCGGGGAGAGGCCAGGCCGGGTTGGGATTTTGGAGGAGTGATGTGGTTGGTGTGGAGGGCAGTTCAGGTCTCCGGATGGCGGGGGTGCTCTGCACCTCTGACCTTGCAGGTGCCTTGTCACTAGTGTGCCCTTCCCCCCCCCCCCCGATTGTGCCCCACTCCCATCTGCACTAGCCCCTGGAGGGCCGTGAGCACAGGAGTCAGAGCGGGTCCCTGAGGGTTGGTAGCCTCCTGCCCTGAGCCTCAGAGACCCTTTCCACCACAGAGACGGCTGGACATTTCATCTCCGTGCTCCCCTCTGGTTGCTAGCTGATGCCCCTGCACTAGCATGATCCGCTCTCTGCCCTGCGGGACCCCTCTCGCGGGCGGGGTCTCCAGAGCCCCGTGCTAAGGGGCTGATCTGCCGTCCTAGGCAGAGGGACACGCCATCCAGGTGAGCCCATGGGCGTTGAGCTCGGTGACCAGGAATGTGCCCTGCACTGAGCTGCCGGCATGGCATGGGCTGGCCTGTGGGGGCAGGTGGGCTGCTCTGTCTCACACTCCGGCCCCTCTGCACCTTCCTGACTGGGAAAGTGACTTTAAAAGAGCATCTCGATGGCCGTGGGGCTGATTGCTGAGGGGAAGCTGCCCGGCCACCTCTCCTCGCGCCGTCCCTGCAGCGCGGCCTGGCCTAGTTCCTTGGTGCAGGGGTAGAGCCCTGCTGCACTGGGGAGCGTCACGGAGGAACGGCTAGATGACGCTGTCGCCAAGGAAAACAAGTGTCCTGTTAACCGCACAGTGCCCTGAGCTGAGCGAAGGAGACCCTGTGCCCCCCAGCCGCCGCTGCCACTGTCCTATCCCTGCCGGCCCCTCCCAGAGAGTAATGGGGCCATGTGCTTTCATCTGAGCTTATCCGACCCTGTGACATACGTGGGTCAATGTTGCTCCTGACCCCTGTCCCCGCACCTGCTGCTGTTGCAAACAGGCCCCGTTGAGTGGGGCAGGCGAGGGAGGGGAAAGGGAACAGGCCATGTCGGGGAGGGGAGCAACGTGTGGGCAGTACATTGAATCAGCGCAGGCTGTGACTTCACTTTCTGCCCTATGCCCCGAGCTGCCGAGGGGCCAGATGACGCCCAGCGCCTCTGTGAATACTGGCTGAATGCTGGTAACGTCCCCCTCACACAGATCAGGAGAGTCCTTTTATCCCCCGTTTGTGACGATCGAGAACAAACCCCTGCTGGCTGATGGGGCACATGCAGCGGAGCCGGGCGGCGTTGGCGAGGAGCGGTACCGCAGCGCCGGCCCTTGGAGACATTCTCTGCTTAGGACAGTGCACGGTGTGAGCTCTCACTGCGCAGCCTCCACGCTGGAGTAGTTACTCTCAGGAATCGCAGCCCTGATGCAATTACATGGCACAGCCCTGGAGGGGGAACTGCCAAAGAAACCCACCGCAGGAGCATTCAACTCAGAAAGGGGAACTGCACAGACGTGAGGGGGCTCGTTAAATGGAAATTAAAAGCAACACGCCAGGGTGAAATGCCAGCAAAGCGCACGGAGACTGTTTAAAAACACCATGCTAGAGGCTCCCACTACATGTATCCCGCAAATAAAAAACAAACCAGTGCGAGGATAAAAAAAATGCCCCCAGGGCTAAACAGCCGAGTAAAAGAGGCACTTTGGAAGTCAAATCCTAGTGAGGAAAATACAAAGACGCATAAACTCTGGCAAGTCAAATGAAAAGTATAATAAGGCCAAAAAAGAACGTGAAGAGCAACTAGCTAAGGCACAACAACTAACAGCAAAGTACTGGTTAAGTACATGGGATGCAGGAAGTCTGCCAAACAGTCAGCAAAGCCACTAGGCGATCGAGGCGCTAAAGGAGCACTCCAGGAAGACCAGGCCATTGCGGAGAAACTTCTGTCTTCAGTGCAGAGGATGCGGAGGAAATCCATACGCACCAGCCCGGCTTTTTAGGTGACAGACGCTAGAATCAAAGAATTATAGACCCATCGGGTTAGAAGGGACTGCAAGGTTCAGGGAGGGCGTTTGGGTGCAGGAGGGGGTTTGGGGTGCGGGCTTTGGGACGGAGTTGGGGTGCGGGCTCTGGACTGGGACAGGGGGTTGGGGTGCAGAAGGGGGTGCAGGCTCTGGGCTGGAGCATGGGGTTGGGGTGCAGGAGGGGGTTTGGGGGCTGGGTGTGAGAGGGGGTTTGGGTGCTGGGTGCAGGCTCTGGGCTGGGACAGGGGGTTGGGGTGCAGGAGGGGGTACGGGAGGGGGTTTGGGGGCACAGGAGGGGGTTTGGGGGCTGGGTGTGAGAGGGGGTTTAGGGGCTGGGTGCAGGCTCTGGGCTGGGACAGAGGGTTGGAGTGCAGGAGGGAGTTTGGGTGCTGGGTGCAGGCTCTGGGCTGGGGCAGGGGGTTAGGGTTGGGGTGCAGAAGGGGTGCAGGCTCTGGGATGGAGTTTGGGTGCTGGGTGCAGGCTCTGGGCTGCGGCAGGGGGTTGGGGTGCAGAAGGGTGTGCAGGCTATAGGATGGAGTTTGGGTGCTGGGTGCAGGCTCTGGACTGGGACCGGGGGTTGGGGTGCAGGAGGGGGTGTGGGAGGGGGTTTGGGGGCTGGGTGTGAGAGGGGGATTTGGGTGCTGGGTGCAGGCTCTGGGCTGGGACAGAGGGTTGAGGTGCTGGAGGGCGTATGGGAGGGGGTTTGGGTGCTGAGTGCAGGCTCTGGGCTGGGACAGAGGGTTGGGGCGCAGGAGGGAGTTTGGGTGCTGGGTGCAGGGGGTTGGGGTGCAGGAGCGGATACGGGAGGGGTGTTGGGGGATGGGTGTGAGAGGGGGTTTGGGTGCTGGGTGCAGGCTCTGGGCTGGGACAGAGGGTTGAGGTGCTGGAGGGCGTATGGGAGGGGGTTTGGGTGCTGAGTGCAGGCTCTGGGCTGGGACCGGGAGTTGGGGTGCAGGAGGGGGTGTGGGAGGGGGTTTGGGGGCCGGGTGTGAGAGGGAGATTTGGGTGCTGGGTGCAGGCTCTGGGCTGGGACCGGGAGTTGGGGTGTAGGAGGGGGTTTGGGGGCTGGGTGTGAGAGGGGGATTTGGGTGCTGAGTGCAGGCTCTGGGCTGGGGCAGGGGGGCAGAAGGGGGTGCAGGCTCTAGGATGGAGTTTGGGGGCTGGGTGCAGGCTCTGGGCTGGGACAGAGGGTTGGGGTGCAGGAGGGGGCATGGGAGGGGGTTTGGGTGCTGGGTGCAGGCTCTGGGCTGGGACAGGGCGTTGGGGTGCGGGAGGGGGTGCAGGGTGTGGGGCTGGGCCAGGGATGAGGAGTTTGGGGTGCAGCAGGCAGGCTGCCCTGGGGCTGGGGTGGGGGGCCAGAGGGGAAGATCCCCCCAGGGACAAGACACTCACCCAAGCGCCGCAGCAGCTCCCCAGATGTCCTAGCTCTTCTCTTGCCCTTACATCCTTCACTTCTCTGGCCATTGGTTTGCTGCATCTCTGAGTCCTCTCTCTATATGCCCTGGCCCAGCAGCTAGTTACCCAGGCTACCCTCCCATTGCCATCCGTGGGGGTATCCTGGGCTGTCAGGGCTGCAGGTTTTGGCCCATGGTCAGTGCAGGCGCTACGGCTGCTGCACACCTACGTGGTGACTCCTGCAGCCCATCGCCAAACTGCGGGGCCATATTCTGCAGGGTGGCCTCCCTGGCTGAGATTCTGGGAGCAGAGACACCCTGGATTCGAGAAGGAAAATGACCCCACCAGAACACACTGGAAATGGCTCCCAGAGACGTCCCAGTGACACCCGACTGTGCAGCCCAGGGGTTCTCTGGCAGAAATTCTCCTGCTTCTTCATTGTCACCGCGGGCAGTGGGAATGGAGAGGGGGTGTCTGCAGGCAGAGCCTTCCATGGCTTTCTGAATGGGAGCCTGACAGAGCTTGTGCCCGTGGTGAAGGGCCCAGATTCAATCCCCACCCGTGCCCATGGGGTCTCTGTGGCCACGGGTTCCCTTACCCATCACTGTAGGCTGTGCAGGAGGTGGAGGAGAACCTGGCCATGGAGGAGGCAGCGTCTCTGGGTCTGAGCAGCACCGGAGCTGGGGGAGCCAGACGGGAGCTTCTGGTACGGGAGGTTTCACATGCGGTCCATGGAGCTGGAGAGGACAGAGCTGGGCCCAGAGTCCTGGGGCAGCTCCTCAGTTAGTTCCTGTAAGACCCAAAGGAGAAGGTCAGATTCAGGCCCCACTGACCCCTGGGCACTTCCCAGAGAGGCTGCCCAGACACAGCCAGCAGGATCCTCTGGCAACACAGCTGGGCCCTGTCCTCCCGATTCCTTCCTTCCCTTCCAACTTGGCCCTTGCTCAGCCTCTCGCAGCTGCCCCTTACCTTTCCACCCCCAGCCTCAGCTTACCCTCCAGTCCCACGATTCCCCACCTGCCCCCAGCGCTTACGCTCAGAATTTCCTCTTGGCGGTGCCCAGACCTCAGCCCCAGGAATCCCTGCTCTCTGCTGTCCCCTCCAGTGCCCTGCCCAGGGGAGCCCCCTCCTTGTCCGAGATCTCCTGCCCTCCCACCAGGTCCCCACAGCCGTCTCTCACTCATCTCTCACTCTTACCGCTGTCTTCTCCACCAGGGCCGCTTTGGAGCAGGGTCTTTCTAGGCTGTCCAGCCACCCTTCTGTGCGGTGAAGCACATCGGAGCGGGGGGTGGAGGGAGGCGATGCTTCATCGAGTTTCATAGAGCTTAAGGCCAGAAGGCACCATTGGATCATCTCATCTGACCTCCTGAATGTTCCAGGCCATTAAATTTCACCCACCTACAATCTGAGTCTCTCACTGTAGGTCATTTTCTCCAGCTCTCAGATCATTTGTGTGACTCTTTTCTGCACCCTCTTCAATTTAACACCCTCCTTTTAAAACATAGACACCAGAACTGGCTGTCACTATTCCATTATCTCTCTCACTAATGCTATAGAGAGAGGTAAGATTCCCCCCCTGCTCCTACTCATTACTGCCCTATTTACACATCTGGGCAAGGGGGACCTGGCCATGGAGGTGGAAGAGGACTTGGCCTTGCCCTCCTCCTCCTCCTCCTCCTCCTCCAAGTCATCCTCTTCTGCTTTCTTGTCCATGACCACGTGCTCCATTCCTATGGCCAGGTCCTCCCCCTCCTCTTCTTCTTCCCCCTGCATCAGCACATCCTCCTCCTCCTCCATTCCTGGGTCCTCCTAGTCTATAGCCAGGTCCTCCCCCTCCTCTTCTGCCTCTTCTTCTTCCCCCTGCATGGCCACATCCTCCTCCTCCTCCTCTGTGCCAAGTCCTCTTCCTCCTGCTCCTTCTCCGTGGCCAAGTCCTAATCTTCTTCCACTTCCTTTTCCTCCATAGCCAGTACCTCCTCTTCCTTCTCTTCTTTCTCCTGCATGGCCACATCCTCGTCGTCCTCCATTACTGGGTCCTCTTCCTTCTCCTCCTCCTGGTCCAGGTCCTCCTTGTCCTCCTCTGTGGCCTGGGCCTTCTCCTCTTCCTCCATAGGCAGGTGCTCCTCTTCCTCCTCCATGGCCAGATCCTTCTCTTCTTCCTTTTGCTCCATGATCAGATGTTCCTCCACCAAGGCCACGTCCTTCTCTTCCTCTTCCTTTACCTTCTTCTTCCTCCTCCTTCTCTGTGGTCAAGTCCTCTTCCTCGTCTATGGAGAGCTCCTCCTCCTCCTCTTCTGCTGACAAATTCTCCTCCTCCTCTGTAGACAGGTTCTCCTCCGCAGACTTAATAAGCCCAGTTCCCTCAGCCTCTCCTCATAAATCATGTGCTCTGGCCCCCTGATTATTTTCATTGCCCTCCACTGGGCTCTCTCCAATGTGTCCACATCCTTTCTGTAGTGGGGGGGGGGGGGCAAAACTGGATGCAGTACTCCAGATGTGGCCTCACCAACGTCGAATAGAGGGGAATGATCACGTCCCTCGAACTGCTGGCAATGCTCCTACTAATGCAGCCCAATATGCCATTAGCCTTCTTGGCAACAAGGGCACACTGCTAACGCGTATCCAGCTTCTCATCCACTGTAACCCCAGGTCCTTTTCTGCAGAACTGCCGCTTAGCCAGTCGGCACCCAGCCTGTAGCGGTGCTGGGATTCTTCCGTCCGAAGTGAAGGACTCTCTTGGCACCTGCAGACTCCACCCCAAGGGGCCCCTCCTAGCGCCTGAGTCACAAGGGCTGCTGTGCCCTGGGGAAGTGTTTAGTGCCCAATAACAGACGAGGATCACCATCCAGGCACAAGGGGTACAAATCTATCACAATCCCCCCAGGAACAACACAACAAGTGAGGGAGCTTATTGGGCAGAGGGAAGAAAGGCCTGGGGCTAAGGAAAGAACAGGAGCAACTAGACTAATAACCCATCAACAATAACAGCATTTACAAGGGGCCCGACCCCCCCACAACCAGCTTCCTCCCAGCCCCTGTGCAGCAGAATGGGAGTTGAGTATCAATTCTCTAGGGGCTGATGCCGCCCTGTACTCCTTGGCCAGCTTGAAATTCACAAGGAAAACAAGCACACGTGGGGATCCTTACCAGGTCTTCAGTCTCAGTGTCAGTGGGCACCTCCCAGGCTGTGCTGCGTCTCCCTCTGCTCCACTCCAGCAACAGCCAACAACCGAATGTAAACCGAGCCCTTTGTCTCTGAGCGCTGGCTTCTGATTGGCTCTGGTGGTCGCTCCCCGCGTGTTCCGTCCCCGCCCGGCATTCCGGGCATTCCGGGAAGCGGGATCCTGAGTTCCGCAGCCATTGCAGTGGTGGATTAACGCATAGGGGGCCCATGCCCAGGGGCCTCGGGCAACTTGGGGGGCCCATGCCCAGGGGCCTCGGGCAACTTGGGGGGCCCATGCCCAGGGGCCTCGGGCAACTTTGGGGGCCCTGGGAAAATCTCATGATGCTCGGGCCGGATGATTTTGCTGCTGATTTTCCCCACAGAAATGTTTGTAATCAAAATCACTATATATATGAGGTTTCTACTGGAAGTTAACTTGACTGCGTTCGATTATACAAAATGGGAATGTAATCAGGGTACAGTATTATACAAAAATAATTAGAGCAGTGCAAGGGATATTAGGCAAAAAAGAATTTGCGTGTGTAAATATTGGTGTGTAATTATGTAAGGTTTTAAGGACCTAAACCACACTCATGGTTTGTAAAATCCTGTTTGTAGGTTTGAGATAAATTAGGTTTGTTTTGTTCTGTTTTGAAATAAAAAAATAATGGCACTAAAACTCCATTTCAATCTCACATCCAAAGTTCCCTGCTGCAGCTCTGCAGGCTGGAGCCTGCACCTCCCGTGACAGGCAGGGGCTGGTGCAGAGCATGGCAGGGCAGGGCGACGACATCTCCCATAACAGCTGGGCCCTTTCACAGCAAGGGCAGCACCTCCCCACAGTAGCACGGACCCCACCTACTCCTCTTGCTTTCTCCTGACAACAGCATCACCCTTCCTGGCACCAACTCATGGCAACTTCTGCTTCCGGACTCACACCGGAAATGGGAAGTCTGGGCCAGGCCTTGCAGTGGCTGACAGGACATGGAGGCCGGAGAGACAACCACTCCCATGGTGCCATGGCCCTCACAGTGGCTGATGGGAGATGGAGGCAGGAGACACCACATCTCCCATGGTGTCACGGGGCCCGGCGTGGCTGAGGGGAGATAGAGCCCTGCTGAGACGCTACATCAATATCTTCATCAACGATGTAGATAGGGTGACCAGACAGCAAATGTGTAAAATCGGGACGGGGGTGGGGGGTAATAGGAGCCTATATAAGAAAAAGACCCAAAAATCGGGACTGTCCCTATAAAATCGGGACATCTGGTCACCCTAGATGTAGATCATGGCATAGAGAGTGCACTTATAAAGCTCGCGGACGATACCAAGCTGGGAGGGGTTGCAAGTGCTTTGGAGGATAAGATTAAACTTCAAAATGATCTGGACAAACTGGAGAAATGGTCTGAAGTAAACAGGATGGAATTCAATAAGGACAAATGCAAAGTGCTCCATTTAGGAAGGAGCAATCAATCAGTTGCACACATACAGAATGGGAATTGACTGCCTAGGAAGGAGTACTGCAGAAAGGGATCTGGGGGGGTCATAGTGGATCACAAGCTAAATATGAGTTAACAGTGTAACGCTGTTGCAAAAAAAGCGAACATCAGTCTGGGATGTACTAGCAGGAGTATTGTAAGCAAGACACGAGAAGTAATTCTTCCGCTCTACTCCGTGCTGATTACGTGTCAACTGGAGCATTGTATCCAGTTCTGGGCTCCACATTGCAGGAAAGATGTGGACAAATTGGCGAAAGTCCAGAGAAGAGCAACAAAAATGATTAAAGGTCTAGAAAACATGAGTTTTGAGGGAAGATTGAAAAAACTGGGTTTGTTTAGTCTGGAGAAGAGAAGACTGAGAGGCGACATAACAACAGTTTTCAAGTACCTAAAAGGTTGTTACAAGGAGGAGGGAGAAGAATTGTTCTTCTTAACCTCTGAGGATAGGACAAGAAGCAAGGGGCTTAAACTGCAGCAAGGGAGGTTTAGGTTGGACATTAGGAAAAACTTCCTAATTGTCAGGATGGTTAAGCTCTGGAATAAATTGCCTAAGGAGATTGTGGAATCTCCATCCTTGGGGAGGTTGAAGAGCGGATTGGACAAACACCTGTCAGGGCTGGTCTAGATAATACTTCGTCCTGCCTTGAGTGCAGGGGACTGGACTAGAGACCTCTCGAGGTCCCTTCCAGTTCTACGATTCTATCTCCCAGCATGCATTGCTTCACTCTTCTCTCCCCTCCCACCCCGCTTCTCCTTGCAGGGGCAGCCTCAACCGCATGACTGAGTTTGTGGCCCCAGGTTTCCCCTCCCCTCCTCGGAGCAGGCCCCCCAGGCTCCATAGGGTTTGCAGGTGGGGAGCCCCCCCAGGGTTGGGGTCGGGCTCAGGGTCCAGGGGAGGTTTGGCAGGTGAAGGGACCTGGGGGTGTTGCCTGGGGGGGTTGGAGAGCAGCAGCGAAGGGGAAGTTGGACACTTGCAGAATGGAAGACAGGGAGACAAGGCTAGTGAGGTGATATCTGTTACTGGACCAGCTTTGGAGCCACACAGGGTCTTCTTCACGTCGGGGAAAGGTGCTCAGCGCGTCTGTCATAACTATAAAGGGAAGGGTATCAGCTGTCCTGTGTACAGTACTATAAAACCCCTCCTGGCCAGAGACTCCAAAATCCTTTTCCCTGTAAAGGGTTAAGAAGGTCAGGTAACCTGGCTGGCATCTGAACCAAAGAACCAATAAGGGGACAAGATACTTTCAAATCTTGGTGGGGGGAAGGCTTTTGTTTGTGCTCTTTGTTTGGGTTGTTGTTCGCTCTTGGGACTGAGAGGGACCAGACATCAATCCAGGTTCTCCACATCTTTCTAAACAAGTCTCTCCTATTTCAAACTTGTAAGTAAATAGCCAGGCAAGGCGTGTTAGTTTTCCTTTGTTTTCTCAACTTGTAAATGTACCTTTTACTAGAGTGTTTATCTTTGTTTGCTATACTTTGAACCTGAGGCTAGAGGGAGGTCCTCTGAGCTCTTTAAGTCTGATTACCCTGTAAAGTTATTTTCCATACTAATTTTACAGAAATAATTTTACCTTTTTCTTTAATTAAAAGCCTTCTTTTTAAGAACCTGATTGATTTTTCCTTGTTTTTAAATCCAAGGGGGTTGGATCTGTATTCACCAGAAGTTGGTGAAAGAAGGAGGGGAGATGGTTAATTTCTCCTTGTTTTAAGATCCCAGGGGGGTTGAATCTGTATTCACCAGGGGTTGGTGAAAGGAAGGAGGAGGGATGGTTAATTTCTCCTTGTTTTAAGATCCCAGGGGGGTTGAATCTGTATTCACCAGGGGTTGGTGAAAGGAAGGAGGGGGGATGGTTAATTTCTCCTTGTTTTAAGATCTCAGGGGGGTTGAAACTGTATTCACCAGGAGTTGGTGGGAGAAGGAGGGGGAGTGGTTCATTTCTCCCTGCTTTAAGATCCAAGGGGTTTGGATCTGTATTTACCAGGGAATTGGTGAAGAGTTTCTCAAGGCTTCCCAGGGAAGGGAATCCATTTGGGAATGGTGGCAGTGGACCAGATCTAAGCTGGTAGTTAAGCTTAGAAGTCTTCATGCAGGCCCCCACATTTGTACCCTAAAGTTCAAAGTGGGGAAGCAGCCTTAACAGCATCACACGTACATACAAGGTGGAGCGCTCAGCCCCGAGTCCCAGCTATTCCCTACTTCCTGGAACAGAGGGGGCCTGTCCCCACTGGCCTATAAACAGCCCCACTGTGTAACCCAGAGGTGGCTGCATCTTAGCACCAAGACACCAGGGGTCACTGCTCTAGTGGAGATGGTACACACAGGCCACTGCCCCACGTGGCTACCAGAGGTCACAGACTGGGCACTGGTTGGGGGGATACACGCAGGGCACTGCTGCACCTGGCCACCAGGGGTCACTGCTGCAATGGTGGTGGTAGGGGAATGAAACAGGCCACTGCCTGAAGTGGCCACTACCACAATGGTGTGTGTGTGCGGGGGGGGGAGATACCAAGAGGGCACTGCCACACCAGGAGGTCACTGCTCCAATCACTAGAGATACACATCGGGTAGTGCCCCAACTGGCCAACAGGGGGCACTGTGTCAGACAGAGAGAGAGAGGGAGAGGGGTGTGTGTGTGGAGAGAAGAGGAAATCAAAGGCCACTGCCTCACTTAGCCCCCAGGGGTCACTACCCAAATAGAACACACACACACACATGGCACTGCCCCAGCTGGCCAGCAGGGGTCACTGCCCCAGTTGGGGGATACACAGAGGGCACTGCCCCACGGGCATGCAGGGATCAGTGCCTGCCATACCTGGCACAGAGGGTGAGGGGGAGCTACACACACGGCACTGCCCCACGTGGCCAACAGGGCACATCCCTAGTGGGGAGTGACGCACACCAGGAGCAGGGCTCACGGCCACAATGGCGTTGGAAGATACGCAGGCACTGCCTGACACCCAGGCCCCTGCCCCCTTGGGGGAAGTGAAGAACATACCTAGGGCACCGACTCCTCTGGCTACCAGTGGCCACTGCCCCAGTGCAGGGGCTGGGGTGTGTAAATACACACAGGGGACAGCCCCGCCTGGGCAACACGCTTCACTGAGATGAGTGTGGGATACGCAGAGGGCACTGCCCCAATGGCTGATATACATACAGGGCCCTGCCTCACCCAGCCACCAACCGTCACAGGCGCAATGGTAGTGGTGGGGTCACATAGGCAACTGCCATCAGTGGCCACCAGGGGTCACTGCTCCAACAAGAAGGCACTGACAGGGCACTCCCGTGCCTGGCCAGCAGGGATCACTATCACAGTGTTGGGGGAGAGATACACATATGGCACTATCCCATCTGGGCAGCAGGGGGCACTGCACCCTGACACCTACCCACACATATCCCCGGTGAGCAGGGGGGTGCCTGGGTCTTATTCTGCACTTTCAGAAATGAGGCAAAGGCTAATTTTACTAAAATTTCTGCTGAAGAAAGCTCTAAGTTACAACCCTACCTTGCCGAGCACCTGCCCAAAGCCAGAGCAGTGTCCCTGCTGCCAGCAGAGACCCCAGAACACACAGCCCCAAAGGGGAAGAAGCTTTTAGGCCAAGCAGTGACAGACTCTGGGGAGGGGCTATGGGGAAGCAGAGAAAGAGCAACTAACCACAGTGGGGAACGGACTCCGCTAGGACATCAAACCAACTCCAGCCAGGCTGGATACCAGCAATTCGGGGCTGGAGCAGCTCCAGCCAGGCTGGGCGGGGGCAGGTGACCTCGGTCTCTGTGCTGAGCAGGCTGCTTTGGCTGATAGGAGGGACAAGGAACCCCCGGCCAGGGTCTTGCTGCCCAAGGGGGGGGGGGGGAGTGAGATCTGTGGCAATCTCTGGAGTAGCTGGTTCAGCAGCCGTGAGCCCCACGCTTGTCCCTGCCCGAGCTCTCCAGGAGCACATTACGCCCAGCTGTACGCACTGGATGTAGGCACCAGTGTAACGCTACAGAGCCACTCTCTGTTGAGTGCTGCCTGCGAGAGACAGGGGCGGAGTCAGATGGGGGCAGGAGATGACAGGGCCAGCCCCCACTGTATGCCACACACACCCCCCATCCATCTGCCTGCCTCACACACTCATCGATCTCCACATCATCCTGCTGTCCCTCCGATTGTCCATGCACTGCCCAGCACAAGGAGGTGTGGACAGGGCCCGATTAACCTTTTGTAGGGCCGGCGCCAAACACATTTGTGGGCTCCCATGGGGGAATGGGGCATGGCACGAGGGGGGTTGATCCCCAGAGTGAGGGGCTGGCCAGGGGCAAGGCGCGGGGGGAGAGGGGAGGTACAGCCACGGTCCACGCAACCCCGCCAGAGGCCACTGGCCCACCCAGCCCTGCTCTGCCAGCGTGCTCTGCCATACTGCCCCCCGCCCATTACCCCCACCCCCTTATTCCTGAGGAAATTCAGCACCAAAACATTCAAAATTCTGTGCACTATTTTAAAATTCTGCAAATTTTATTTGTCAATAAATAAACGTGGAAGCTGCAGCCTGGCAGGGGGAGCCCAGGCCACTGGCTGCATGCAGGTGGGAGATCACCCTGCAGCCTCCCCACTCCCTTCCCAGGACAGGGACTCGACAGTGAGGCTGCACCGGACCCTGACACAGTGTAAGGGATGGGCCTGCCCCAGAAATACCTTTGGGCACTGCCCCTCTGCGCCAGGTGCACCAGGTGTGGGAGGCAGGCTCAGCCCAGCAGGATGCAAGTGTGGAGGGGCTCAGTGTGGGGGGATCCAGGTGGGGCTAACAGGGTTCTGGGTGGAGCAGTCGGGGTGCAGGTGGCTCAGTGGGGGATCTGGATGCACAGGGGCTCGTTGGGGGATGGAGCAGTGGGACTCTGTAGAGGGGTCCAGGTGAAGGTGCTTGGGGTTCAGCAGGGGGTGTCTAGGTGTGGGGAGCTCAGCGGGAGGGTGGGTGCAGGGGAGGTGGGGCTCATTGGGGTGGGGGTCCAAGTGCAGCTGGCTGGGGCTTTGTGGGGTGGGTGTCGGGGGGCTCGTCGGGGTGGTACAGATGCAGGGGAAGTGGGGCTAGTCAGGGGGAGGGTTCGATGGGGCTGCTTAACTGGCGAGCCTCAGCTGCTGCCAAGGGGATGCTGCATGCCGGACTCCCGGTTTTCCCCTGTCTCCGCATCCCCCATTCCCTTCTCTTTCCCATCCCATGCCCCTTCCCCACTGCCCATCTCCTCCACATCCCACCCCCTTCCTTCCCTACTGCTTATTTCCCACACCCCACCCCAGCACATGCACATGCACTCCCTGCTGTACAGAGAACAGGATGGCCCCTCCCAGCACACAGACGGGGAGCACCACCGGCACTAGGACCCAAAAGGCTGTATCCACCTGCAAAGTCAGCAGAACTGAACAGCCCCCTCTTTCCGCCGGGCAGTTCTGTGGGGACTCCCCAGACCCAGCTCCTACAGCCAATCCAGCAGCAATCCCTCATGGACCCAACCTACTGCTAGGGAGCAAACACCACTGCTGGCCAGAGAGATGAACAGCCCCCATAAATGACATCATCATCTCCCTTGAATCCACAGCTAGTCAGGAAACCCTTTTTCTTGTTTTTTTTTTAAAACAAACCCACACCCAGCTAACGGGAAGTCCCTGCCTGGAGCCACGGGGCCTGTGACCAGAGCCCTCACCAAACCAGACACTGGTCTCACAGACAGTGACAGCTGCTCCGCTCCCAGCTGGACAAGTCTTGCCTGACATCAACAACGCTTGCGCTCTCGCTCGCTTTCCATCTCACCACCGAGACGGAGTCTGTCCCCCACCCCCACCACACACTTCTTTTCCCTTGGTGCCAAACACAACACAAGAAGGAAAAACAAAAGTTATCATCGCAATCTGCCGTGATGGCCAGACTCTCCTTCTCGCATCTCCCACACCCCAGGGCTCTACCCTGAACCCCCTTCCCATGATGTTGTCAGAGCTACAATTAGAAAGCACCCCACTGCACCTGCACCCAACAGAGTCACTCTGCACAGGAGAGTCTTGTCCCTTCCACAGTCCACTAGTCTTAACCCCACAGAGCCCCAGGCCCAGCTAGGATGCACCTTATTGTTCTTTAGTACTGGGGCTCTTGTCCTCTCCTTCCTCTCCCTCTTGGACTCCATCTGTGAGAGAGGACTGGGAAGTGTTACAGACACAGAGACCCTCCCCCAGCTCTCTCTGTGCCCTGGGCTCACACCTGTTGTCTCCCAAGTCCTTGGCGCTGTCCAGCATGTCTCCCTCCACAGAAGTCACCTGGTGTCATCTTAGACTCCATCTTCATATTGCTCTTCTCCTTCCCAGAGCTTCTGCTCTGCTCCTCAGACCTGTCTTTCCTCAGCTCTGCAGGCAGAGGGGAAGGGGCATCATGGGAACACACTCTCCCCATTCCAGACACCACATGGCATCCACAGGGCTACCAAGCCATGTCACCTTGTGCCAAAAGCCACACCCCACCCCAAGGGAGCAAAATGCCTTTGTGAGCCCAGCACACACACACACACACTAAGCCCAGCCAAATTGGGAGCATGCCCCCGCTTCCCGGGCCTCATGGATGGAGAAGTTTGGTGGGCAGTGGGGGCCTCAAGGGACTGGCTCAGCGTGTGAATGAGGACTGGGATATATGTGGGGGGCGGGACTGTGGGTTTGAGGTATCCAGGAGGACCCAAGGTAAGGGACTAGGAGGATTAGAGGTAGAGGAGAGTAGGGTTACCAAGTGCACTGTGGGACTGGGGGATTTAGAGAGCCCAGAGAGGAAAGGTGGGGCAGGTTGGAGGGCCCCACAGGGTCTGAAAAGGGGAATCCAGCAGGTTGGGGGGTAGCAGAGAGTGGAGATGAGGGACTCGCACACTGGGGATGGAGAAGGCAATGGGGTGACAGGGACGTGGGGCCCAGTACTGGAGAAATGGGCTGGAGTCGATTGGGGCGAGGTGGGAGGAGGACGCTGAGAGAGGCAGCACCTTGGCAGGGGAAAGGGAAAGGCCACGGAGAGAGGACAGGGTGGGGGAGGGGAGCGCTGGGGGATGACGGAGGGCTGGGGGGTGAACTAGGGGGAGTTTGGGGAGCAGGACTGAGGCTGGGGGTCCCCATGGGCGCAGGACAGGGCTGGGGGTGGATGTGGGGCTGGGGAGGCCCAGGGATGGGGCAGGTTGGGGGGCTGAAGAGAATGTCAGGGCCCTACAGAGCAGGGAGTGGGTGGGGGAGGGGATGGGGGGGCTGAGGGGGCCCCACGGGGACAGGGCGGGGCACAGGGGGTGGATGGGGGGTGGGGGGAAACGGGGCAGGTTGGGGGCTGAGGGGGATGTCGGGGCTCTAGGGAGCCGGTGGGGGAGGGGATGAGGGGGCCCCACGGGGACAGGGCGGGGCGCAGGGGGTAGATGGGGGGGCGGGAGGGGGACGGGGCAGGTTGGGGGCTGAGGGGGATGTCGGGGCTCTAGGGAGCGGGTGGGGGAGGAGATGAGGGGGCTGACGGGGCCCCGCGGGTACAGGGCGGGGCGCAGGGGGTGGATGGGGGGCTGGGGGGACAGGACAGGTTGGGGGCAGAGGGGGATGTCGGGGCTCTAGGGAGCGGATGGGGGGCTGAGGGGGCCCCATGGGGACAGGGCGGGGCGCAGGGGGTGGATGGGGGGCTGGGGGGGGACAGGGCAGTTTGGGGGCAGAGGGGGATGTCGGGGCTCTAGGGAGCGGGTGGGGGAGGGGATGAGGGGGCTGAGGGGGCCCCACGGGGACAGGGCGGGGCGCAGGGGGTGGATGGGGGGCTGGGGGGGACAGAGCAGGTTGGGGGCAGAGGGGGATGTCGGGGCTCTAAGGAGCAGGGAGTAGGTGGGGGAGGGGCTGAAGGGGCCGCACGGGAGCAGACTCGGGCGGGGGGCGGGGCCGGGCTGCTTGTGGCGCGCGGAGGCGCGAAGGCGACACGTGACTGAGAACAGCAGAGACTCGCTGGGAGGAAGGAGGAATCCCACAATGCACCGGAGCTGGCAGGAGCCGCATGGAACGGCCCCACTCCGCCCCGCCCTCTGGTGCCTCTGACCTTCTCCTAATGGCGTCCTGAGCGCTGCACTCACTTCCGCTTCCGGCCTCGTCCTGGGTAGAGGAGTTTCAGGGGCGGGGGCGCTGGGGAGGCGAAAGGCCGTCGCAGTGGGCGGGGCATGTGGCGGCTGGGGGGTGGGGCAGAGCGATCAGGGCTGAGGCCAGGCCCCCGGGCGAGGAGGGTCCAGAGCGGAGCGGGGTGGGGCGGGGCTGGGAGGGGGGCAGAGCGGGGCGGGGCGGGGCGGGGCGGGGCTGGGGGGCAGAGCGGGGCGGGGCTGGGGGCGGGGACAGGTCAGGGCGGGGCTGGGTGCCCGTTCCCCGCGGAGGTTGGCCCGGCCCCGCGCACCCAGGGGCGCACCGCCCCGCACCGCCCAGCTCGGGGGCCCCGGGGCGCTCAGCCGCGGTGCCCGGTCAGGTCTAAGTGGCACTTTCAGCCCCAGGACATCGCCGCCTGGCCCCGGTCCCCCCGCTGCACCCGGGGCCGGTGCGCTCACGGGGGACGGAGCATCCGCTTCTCCCGAGATGCTCCCCACGGCCACGGGAGACAGAGCTCGGCCCCCCCTCGCGTGGGGATTGTGGCTGGGTCAGTCTGGGCCCCCGAGAGCGAGATGTCAACACTGGGCTTCAGCGCCAAAGGGTTTGACTCGAGCCCCGCTCCAGCCGCAGCTCCGGAGCCAGGACAAGCGAGGGCACGTTGGGGGGGAGGTGTTACAGGTGCTGCCCACGACCTTTACATCCAAAGCCGTCTGTCCTCATGGGACTGACCTCTCCTTGCACCCCACACAATGCTCCTGAAACCGGATTAGTAAATGGAACGAATTTCCATTCAGACAGAACCAAGGGCTTAGACCTCAACTGCCTTCAGTGAAGATAACAACTCGTAATTGCTCACCTCAGGGTGGACTGATTTAAATTAAACCCTTTATAATCAACACGTAGAAAACCTTGCTTTGAATCCTCTATTGGAATTGTGTTTGGCATTCATACTTCAGTCATTTTCCTAAAGACGGGGTAACTTTCCTTGGTGGGGAACCATCACAATGTCGATTTACGACTAAATGGAATCTGGGCATGAAATGTGCTGCTTTGTTTGTTTGCTAACCAGGAGGCTACGTCCTTCCTCGGATACGAAATCCTTTTAGCCGGCACCAGCCAGAAAACAAGTAGGCAAACATTTGACAGAACAGACAGAGAAACCTCACTGACAGACACCCGCATGGACGCTGTCTACATGCATGTGTGAACCAGCAGGGAGCTCTTACTGAAAAGTTCCCTCTTTAGCTGGGCATCTCGGGGGAATGGTGACTATTTTCTGCTTCCGCTCCGCGATTACAGTCAAAACGTGTGCCTAGGTTACAAAGAAGAGAAGTTTCAGAGTAGCAGCCGTGTTAGTCTGTATCCGCAAAAAGAAGAGAAGAGCATTTCAGTCATTAAAAACTGAACAGAAAACCTGACCCTGC
Organism: Chrysemys picta bellii; assembly: GCF_011386835.1. Classification (NCBI taxonomy): domain Eukaryota; kingdom Metazoa; phylum Chordata; order Testudines; family Emydidae; genus Chrysemys; species Chrysemys picta. The sequence continues at coordinate 106,803 of NW_027052865.1, forward strand.
CAGGTAGAGTAACCCACACATTCACCTGGGATCTTGCTGCCAGGGCACTACAGAATGCAAGTGCTGAGGAGAATAATGCACTCCCCAGAGTCTGTCCTGGTCCAACCGTGAAAAGACCTTTGAGTCTTACCTCACCAGAGCCAGACCATAGGAAAGGACCAGTTCATGCGGTCTCATGTTGCCAGAGGTATCCAGGATTTACAGCCAATCAGATCTGCAGTGCAATCCACAGCTAAAGGCATTCTGTGTCCAGGCCTATGTAAGCGGGGGAATGGTCCCGCTATCGTGGGGACCTTTCCTGGCTCATACACTACCCCCGTCGAATTGGCTGGCGAAAGGATCTGAGTCCTTACTCCCACTCCCTTCACCCAGAGGCCCGCATGACTCCAGGACACCCCTTCTACTCTCGTGTGGCAGAGTCCTCGTAACCCAGACAGGCTGGGCCCAGGATTCCTGGGGCTCGACCCTCAGTCTGGTTGTTGTACTTAGGACAGGGCTCGGGTGTCTCCATTCCGGGGTACTCTCTCTGCTCCGGACGCTTCCCTGACCCACTGATCATCGCATATAGTTCAAAGCAAACACAAGTTATTAAACAGCAAGTCATGAAAAATAAGGAGAAACTGGGGAAGGTGAAAGGAAAAGCCGTCACCCCGCTCTGTGGCACGGGGAACCCCAAACAGCTGTGGCTGGAACGTCAGGGCAGTTCACAGTCTGCTCCTCACACGTCCCAGGCCCCTGGCCAGGCCCTCGCTGTGCTGCAGGGACTCCGCGGGTCGGACACTCGCTCTGGCGGTGGCCACACGCCCTCAGGGTCTAGGTGGCAGGGCCCCTCCCCCCCGCGGGGGTTACAATACCCCTCCCAGTGCGGCCTGCAAGGCCTCCAGACTGTTGGGGTTTCCCTGTGCTGGGCCCGCTGCCCAAGGACCCCCTCACTCTGCCCAGCTGCTCCCCACACCTGGCTCCAGAGGGCTCCAGCCCCAGCCCCACACGGCTGCTGCTGCTCTGCCCCCCGCGCGGCCCCTGGGCTGCTCCTCTCCCCTCAGCTCAGCCCTGCTCAGGCAGCTCCAGCTCACACGGAGACGGGACCCCCAGCCTCCTGACTGCCCCAACGCCCACAGTCACGCTCCCCTCCACTGCCCCCACAAACGTCCACCCCCACACTCCCCTCCACTGCCCCCACAAACTTCCCCCCACCCCCACACTCCCCTCCACTGCCCCCACAAACTTCCCCCCACCCCCACACTCCCCTCCACTGCCCCCACAAACTTCCCCCCACCCACACACTCCCCTCCACTGCCCCCACAAACTTCCCCCCACCCACACACTCACCTCCACTCCCCCCACAAACTTCCACCCACACCCACCCACACACTCACTTCCACTACCCCCACAAACTTCCCCCCACCCACACACACACTCACTTCCACTACCCCCACAAACTTCCCCCCACCCACACACTCACCTCCACTGCCCCCACAAACTTCCACCCACACACACACTCACCTCCACTGCCCCCATAAACTTCCACCCCCACCCCCACCCACACACTCACCTCCACTGCCCCCACAAACTTCCACCCACGCCCACCCCACCCACACACTCACCTCCACTGCCCCCACAAACTTCCACCCACCCTCACCCACACACTCACCTCCACTGCCCCCACAAGCTTCCACCCACGCCCACCCCACCCACACACTCACCTCCACTGCCCCCACAAACTTCCACGCACGCCCACCCCACCCACACACTCACCTCCACTGCCCCCACAAACTTCCACCCACACACACACTCACGTCCACTGCCCCCACAGACACCCCCACCCACACACTCACCTCCACTGCCCCCCACAAACTTCCACCCAGACCCCCCTACCCACACATTCAGCTCCACTGCCCCCACAAACTTCCACTCACGCCCACCCCACGCACAAACTCACCTCCACTGCTCCCACAAACTTCCACCCACACCCACCCACTCACCTCCACTGCCCCCACAAACTTCCACCCACACCCCCCACACACACTCACCTCCACTGCCCCCACAAACTTCCACCCACGCCCACCCCACCCACACACTTCCCTCCACTGCCCCCACAAACTTCCACCCACCCTCACCCACACACTCACCTCCACTGCCCCCACAAGCTTCCACCCACGCCCACCCCACCCACACACTCACCTCCACTGCCCCCACAAGCTTCCACCCACGCCCACCCCACCCACACACTCACCTCCACTGCCCCCCAAACTTCCACCCACACCCCCTACCCACACATTCACCTCCACTGCCCGCACAAACTTCCACTCACGCCCACCCCACGCACACACTCACCTCCACTGCTCCCACAAACTTCCACTCACCTCCACCCACTCACCTCCACTGCCCCCACAAACTTCCACCCACACACTCACCTCCACCCACACACTCACCTCCACTGCCCCCACAAACTTCCACCCACCCCCACTCACACACTCACCTCCGCTGCCCCCACAAACTTCCACCCACACACTCCCCCAATACACACACTCACTTCCACTTCCCCCACAAACTTCCACCCCCACCCCCACGCTCACCTCCACTGCGCCCCATAAACTTCCACCCACACACTCACACTCCTCCCCCACTTCCCAACACACCCATACATACTCTCCCCCAACACACACACACACACACACACACACACACACACACACACACACACACACACACTCCACTCCCCCACAACCTCCCTCCCCCCCATACACACTGCTGTGGACTGTAGTGTCACTATAGAGACTAACAAATTTATTAGAGCATAAGCTTTCGTGGGCTACTGCCCACTTCTTCGGATGCATATAGAGCGGCACATATATTGAGGAGATATATATACACACATACAGAGAGCATGAACAGGTGGGAGTTGTCTTACCAACTCTGAGAGGCCATTTTTTTTCTCTTACTTAATTGGCCTCTCAGAGTTGGTAAGACAACTCCCACCTGTTCATGCTCTCTGTATGTGTGTATATATATCTCCTCAATATATGTGCCGCTCTATATGCATCCGAAGAAGTGGGCAGTAGCCCACGAAAGCTTATGCTCTAATAAATTTGTTAGTCTCTAAGGTGCCACAAGTACTCCTGTTCTTTTTGCGGATACAGACTAACACGGCTGCTACTCTGAAACCTGTAGTTCAGCAATATCAGTTGGTCGTGTTACCGATGGCTACTTTAAAAGGTGAGTTAAAAGTGTCACTTTTACCGTACACTGTGCATCTGCAGGAAGTTTTGTTTAAATTGTAGGATTCTTTTAGTAAAATCAGTTTCTCCCCTTGCAAGACACTTCTGAACATTTGTGTGCATTTATAGTAAAGCTACTTAACTGTGGTTAGTGTATCAAACAATTGTGATTAATACAAAAACCAGAAAGACGGAATTAATTTTTAAGAAATGGAAAGGACAAAACTCAGAAAATACTAAATTGGAAACTCCCCAATAATAAAAGAGATTTCATAGGGCCCTACATAGGTGTTTACCATCTTCCGAAACAACTCCCGGGGGTGGGGATGAGCTCAGGGCTCCAGGCTTGATCGACGGAGGGGGAGCTCTGGGTTTGGGGCTCTGGTCTCCCACAACTGGGTAGAGACTCCAGGATCCGGGCTATAGCACCCAGGGGGGAGGGAGGACTCTGGGCTTGTGGTCCAGGCTCAAGCCAGCAAGAGAGATGAAGGGAAGAGACCTGGTCTTTGGCTGCCATGGTGGGGGGATCAGGGCTCCAAGCTTCAGCCGCTGGGGAGGTGGAGGGGAGTGGGGGGTCTGGGCTCTGCGACTCATCCACAGGAGGGCAGGGAGGGAGGTTGGGGCTCTGGACTTCAGCCACAAGAGGGGTGAGGGGGTCAGTGCTCCGGGATTCAGCCACTGGGGTGACAGCCCCTCCCCCAATGCACTGGCCCCCAGACCCTCTCACCTGCTCCACCAGAGCGAAACCCAGTCCAGCGCGTCCCGCTGCAGCTCGCAGACCCCTCAGTACAGCCCCACCATGACCTGGTCCTGCTCGGAGCAACTGTCAGGCTTCTTGAATTCAAGCTTGTAAACTACTCTGTAACTCCACAGGTACAATGTGATATATTCTGTACATGCAAAGTATCAGTCCTTTGTGCATCCCCTCCCAGAAATCAAAATTCCTAGAGATTTTGGCTGAGTCTCTCAGTGTTGCTAATGGTACCAGCCTCTGTCTGTATGTCTATGTGTGTGTGTGTGTATGCATAAGTTTATTGTGATGTCATGTGTGACAAGAGCAAAGACCGTTCTGGTTCAACATTCTTGCCCTGCCTTCAGTCTGCCAACTTGCTTGGTTGACAACGGCTGGTGAACCCAGGAGGTGATAGATGCGTACTATCCATCTGTCAACAACTTCTTGAATCAGCTATTTCCACAGGTTTTCGAAAGAAGATGAGATTTTACAAAAGGTAATTCCCAGATTCTTTTCCTGCTCCTTAGATCACACATGACAGGCTGGTGCCTCCTTCATAGATTCATAGATTCTAGGACTGGAGGGGACCTCGAGAGGTCATTGAATCCAGTCCCCTGCCCTCAGGGCAGGACCAAATACTGTCTAGACCATCCCGGATAGATATTTATCTAACCTACTCTTAAATATCTCCAGAGATGGAGATTCCACAACCTCCCTAGGCAGTTTATTCCAGTCTTTACTGAACAAGTTTTCTCTCTCCTCCTTATGACACCCTTTTAGATACCTGGTTTCAGAGTAACAGCCGTGTTAGTCTGTATCCGCAAAAAGAAGAACAGGAGTACTTGTGGCACCTTAGAGACTAACAAATTTATTAGAGCATAAGCTTTCGTGGACTACAGCCCACTTCTTCGGATGCATATAGAAGAAGTGGGCTGTAGTCCACGAAAGCTTATGCTCTAATAAATTTGTTAGTCTCTAATGTGCCACAAGTACTCCTGTTCTTCTTTTTTTAGATACCTGAAAACTGCTATCATGTCCTCTCTCAGTCTTCTCTTTTCCAAATTAAACAAATCCAATTCTTTCAGCCTTCCTTCATAGGTCATGTTCTCAAGACCTTTAATCATTCTTGTTGCTCTTCTCTGGACCCTCTCCAATTTCTCCATGTCTTCCTTGAAATGTGGTGTCCAGAACTGGACACAATACTCCAGTTGAGACCTAACCAGCGCAGAGTAGAGCGGAAGAATGACTTCTCATGTCTTGCTCACAACACACCTGTTAATGCATCCCAGAATCATGTTTGCTTTTTTCGCAACAGCATCACACTGTTGATTCATATTTAGCTTGTGGTCCACTATAACGCCTAGATCCCTTTCTGACGTACTCCTTCCTAGACAGTCTCTTTCCATTCTGTATGTGTGAAACTGATTGTTCCTTCCTAAGTGGAGCACTTTGCATTTGTCTTTGTTAAACTTCATGCTGTTTACCTCAGACCATTTCTCCAATTTGTCCAGATCATTTTGAATTATGACCCTATCCTCCAAAGCAGTTGCAATCCCTCCCAGTTTGGTATCATCTGCAAATTCAAGAAATGTACTTTCTATGCCAATATCTAAGTCGTCGATGAAGATATTGAACAGAGCCGGTCCCAAAACAGATCCCTGCGGAACCCCACTTGTTATACCTTTCCAGCAGGATTGGGAACCATTAATAACTACTCTCTGAGTACTGTTATCCAGGCAGTTACGCACCCACCTTATAGTAGCCCCATCTAAGTTGTATTTGCCTAGTTTATCGATAAGAATATCATGCGAGACCCTATCAAATGCCTTACTGAAGTCTAGGTATACCACATCCACCGCTTCTCCCTTATCCACAAGACTCCAGCTGCCCCGTCCAGTCTCTCCCCTCTCCCTCCTGCACGAAGAGCCGGTCACTGTCCTGCATTCCCGTGGGCGTTTCCTCGCCAATAGCTACAGCCACTGCTAACGGGGGTGAGCCTGGGGGCTCTGGGCAGCAGCTCTGAGCCGCGCAGAAACTCCGGGGCAGAGATTGGGCGAGCAGGAGCCATTTCTGCAGAGACACTTTCCAGCCTGGGCCCAGCACTTACCCCAGATGTCTCGTATCACCTGCAGTCTCTGGCTCAGGGGCTGATGCTAGCAGAGCCCAGAGGGGTGCGGGGGAGGGTGTAAACTATTTCCCTGAATCCAGTCTCTTTGGGCAGTTCAGTCACCATTTCAGCTAGAGCAGAGCTGCGGTACCTGGGCACTGGGCCATCCGGGGCCTTTAACACCACAGCCCTGGGGAGGTGGTGCTGAGATGGACCATCCAGTGAGCAACACAAGTCCTTCTACCTTCCACCACACCCTAGTTTGGAACTGCTGCTGACGGCTTCCCCCATCCGTGGTAACTTTTATCCCCTCTGCCTCACTCTATCTCAACTGTTCCCTTCTCCCCACCGCACCTGGTCACATTCAGCCCCCCGTTGCCCTCTTCAGCCTCCCGCAACTTCCCCGCCCTGCCCTGGCTCCATCACTCTCAGGTTCCCTTCCCCACAACCATCTGCTTCCTTACCATGGGTAACAGGGGCAGAAAATGCTTTTGAAAAAACCTTTTGCAAAGTAAAAATAAAACAAGCCAAGTAACCCCCTCCCTTGCTTTGTGCTGGGTGCCCAGCTGTGGGCTTGTGTGTGTGGCTGGGTGGGTGGGGGTGTTGTTCTGAGCACACTCTGTTCAGGGAAGGGGTGGAGTTGGCCAAAGGGGCAGGTTGAATCTTTAGCAGAGAATTCCTTTCTCCATTCTGTTAGCTAAGCGTTGTTGTTAAATGTAAGCCGACGAATGCAGCATTTGAAGCAATCTGACTATAAATCCCCTGCCCTCTCGGTGGCTGTAGTTCTCACACCCTCTGCTCTTGTGATGTCACCACATGACATGGTGTCTTATTCCCATAGCGTCTTGTATATTAGATAGGAACTAAGTTTATAAGGTAAAAACTGAAGCATAACTCCTTCCCTTCCCCGTTTTGACTTAGGAAAAATAAATCCTGTCCCCTCCCCTAGTCCCAGCCCAGCCCCACCAGAGCTGCTGTGGCCAGGAGACAGCTGCTCTCTCACCTGGCCCTGCTGCTGTGGTGAGAGAGGGCTGGGGGAGTCCTCTCTCCCTGGGACAACCTGCTCCCCAAACCCCTCATTCCAAGCCCCAGCCCAGAGCCTGCACCCCCAGCCGGAGTCCTCAATCCCTGCACCCCAACCCTCTGCCCTAGCCCTGAGCTCCTCATTCCCAGCCCCATCCCAGAGCCCACACCCCCAGCTGGAGCCCTCAGCCCCCTGCACCCCAACCCTCTGCCCTAGCCCTGAGCTCCTCATTCCCATACCCATCCCAGAGGCCACATCTCCAGCTGGAGTCCTCACCCCCTGCACCCCAACCCTCAACTCCAGTCCTGAGCCCCCCAGTCCTAGCCCCATCTCAGAGCCCGCACCCCCAGCCGGAGCCCTCACCCCCCTGCACCCCAATCCTCTGCCTTAGCCCAGAGCCCCTCATTCCCAGCCCCATCCCAGAGCCCACACCCCCAGCCGGAGCCCTCAGCCCCCTGCACCCCAACCCTGAGGTGAGAGTCAGGCTAGGAAATGTAGCCAGCGACTGTGCTAGCAAGGGAGGAATTACAGATCTGGTGGATGGAGGTTTCCTGTTAGAGAACAAAAGGGGAGAACCTGTGATGTGCTCTGTCCAAGGAAGGTTATGAGAAAGAGGGAACAGGGATCCAGGTGCCTCTCCCCAAGGAAACCTCAGACAAAGTATCTCCTCTTGGACAGGAGCAGCAACCTTCACACTAGCAGTTAGAGCCATCTTTAGGTTCAGAAATTCATAGTTTCAAAGGCTCTAAGGCCAGTCCTGATCATCTAGTCTGACCCCCTACATAACACAGGCCCTAGAACGTCTGCAGAAGAATTTCTGTTTCACCACGGTCCCATGTGGTGGGTCTAATCATGGGGGTACAGTGTTTAACTACAGATCAAATGGTCCTTGAGTCACATCCTAGTGCCCCCTTTGAAGTCTCTGTTAATAAGCAGCAGGTTTCACACAAACAAAAGGAAGTATTTTTCACACAACGCACAGTTAACCTGTGGAACTCTTTGCCGGAGGATGTTGTGAAGTCCAAGACTTTAACAGAGTTCAAAAAGGAACTAGATACATTTATGCAGGAGAGGTCCATTAATGGCTATTAGCCAGGATGCACAGGGATGGTGTCCCTAACCTCCGTTTGCCAGGAGCTGGAAATGAGCGTCAGGAATGGATCACTTGATCATTCCCTGTTCATTCCCTCTGGGGCACTGGCTACTGTCAGACAGTTTTACCCAGGCTGGGCGATCTTGTGTTGCTTATGTTCTTGGTTGTATGAACTAGCTGGCTATTAGAGGAGCAGTTGGCTTCAAAAGACCAGTCTCTTGGATCTGTGAATCCTGGGCAAACTAATTCCTTTCCTTTAGAGAAGGACAGAAAAACCCATTTCCTCCTTCTTTCTACTCCAGGCTTCGTTCCTTTTTCCAAAGACTCGCCTCTAGGGAGCACAGAGAGATCCCTGTGCACAAAGTGTTCCTCCAACCTGCAGCAATCGAGGCATGCTCTGTCCTCAGCCAGCAAGAACAGGCCTTGCCAGAGAAGCCCCAGAGAAACAAATGCTCATGGACCATCTTATCAGGCATGAAAAGACTCTGTGTCTGTAGCCAATCTGACACCTCGATGGCAGAGAGCAATGAGGAGAGAACAGTTTCCTCACCACGAAGGTGGACGCACTTGTCCCTGAAGAAGAAAACAGCTGAGACCCAGGTGGAGTCAGAGGAGGTGAAGCTGCAGGAGAAGACAGAAAAAGTTGAACTGGATCTTACAGGTGAGGATTCAATCCACATGGTTTGTGGCGAGGAGCATGTGAGGAATACTCACACCAGTCACTCTACAAGCCTTACACATCAGGGCTTCTCACGGGACAGTGATGGGAACCTCAGACTCTGGAATCCATTTAGTGCCGGATCCTCCTGGACAGGGTGGCCGAGGTCCATCGCTGAGGTGGGGAGAGCTGACAGTGTCAGATCACCCCCCTCTGGGGGTCTGGCACTGTGGGGTGGGGAGTACTAACATTGCTCCAGGCTGTAAGGAGAACAGAGAGGCTGGATGTTGTAGGAAATCATTTCTTGTCTCCTGGATCGGGTCTGTTTCATCAGTAAAATGCTCCAGAGGTCTCAGCAGGTCACAGCTGGGAACCGTACCAGAGCTGAGTCATTACTTCTTGGGGGGTTAAGTGCAAATGAGGCCTGTTGCCCATCACTGACAGGAACGGTGTGCAAGGGGAGGGGAAGAGTAGAATACACCATGGAAAAGAAACTGGCCCCTAGATCAGAGGAAGCCTCATGTGGTAAAAGCCCGCAGCGAAGAGCCATGAGATCGGAGTTCTCTGCTTAGCTCTGCCCACAACCTTCAGTCTGACCCTGGGCAAGTCGCTTCAGGGCTCTGGGCCCGACTTCCGTCCTCTGTAAACCAGGGATAACACATGGAAAAGCGAAATGTTACGAATGTTTCTTTCTGCTTCAGGGACGAAGGAGGAGCCGTCTGAGTCGATGGGGAAGTGCGGAAAAGGGAGTCCAGAAGAGCAGGAAGAAGAGCGCGCTCCCATCCCCTCATTACCAAGCAGCTCCCATATGACAATGGTAATGACGCTTTGTGACTGAGATAATGGAAAGCATCCCCTGCTGTGTGTATTAATGTCTCCCAGAGCTGGTATCTCTGACAGGGAGCTGAAAGGAAACATTCTGCACGTCATCAACTCCAGCCAGTCTTTATGAGTTTCTCTAGGTTGTTTGCATAAGGCAAATAATCCAGATTGACAAAGGGGTTTAGGCACCTAAAGAAGTACACAAGTGCTTAGTGGGATTCGCAGAAGTGCCTGACTCAGGTGCCTGATTCTGATGCACTTTTCATGGCACACAGGCACTGCTGAAAATCATACGAGGCCCATCCCTGCACTTGTAGACACTGAGACACCATTGTAACTCTGATGACTAGTGACAGAGCACCCTGCAGCACATACAAAAGTCTGCAATTCTGGGAGCTTCTGACACGCCGGGGGGCTGGAGTAGCTATGCGAGTGTGTCACTCTGGTGTGCTCTGCTGTGTCCTCAGCTGCTGCCATCCAGGACAGACGGTGCTGATCCAGACACGCAGGCCAGCTGCAGTAATACTCAGGAGGTGCCTGAGACACCAGGGCAAAGGCCTCCAGCACCCCAGGCCCTGGATTTAGATGACCCTGGAACCAGGTCCCCTGGACTAACATTGTGCCCAGTAAGTTCTGACCCACAAGGGTCTGGCCCCAGAAGCCCACAGTTTGGGATTCTCCTCAGCCAGGCAGACTCGCTCCTTCAGTCGAAGCTACTTTCTGTCCTGCCGGCGATTCCTGCCTGTTTTGTGGCAGCGCCACACGCTGCGGGGTGGGGAAGGAAGAGGCATTTCCGTTGGGGCCTGTTCTCAGTCCTTTCCGCGCAGACACCGTGGGCTGCTAGAGTTGCTGAGCCAATCTGCTCAGGCGCTCGGGGTGGGATGGGACGCGGGGCAGATTCTCCAGTAACCCCTCGGCTGCACTCAACAAGCAACTTGAATGGGCTTTGCAGGCCATTGGGGCTTTCTCAGCACAAGCTGGGCTCCTGGGAGGAGGGGCTAGAGAGGGAGGAAATGGGGTGGCCCTTGGGGTCCCAGCACTGGCTGAGAGGCTCCCATCTCTTCTCAGGCAGAGGGGGCGAGGGGAGCGGATGAAAGACTGAGGAAACCTCGGCACCTGTTGAGGCTTTTTAAGAAAAGGGCTCAGCCGGAGTCTCCACGCTCACTAGGCCCTGCCAGCCTCCCGCGGAGACAGACTATTCCAGGGCAGCTGCCCAATGGAAATACTCCGTCCCAACAGGCTTTGTCCCTGTTCATTGCAGACCCCCGGGGAGCAGCTTTCCTCAGCCCAGCCCCAAGCCCTGCTGATGAGAGCCGTGAAGGGTCTGACAACACCCACCCTGGAGCGATTTAAAGCCGCAGAGGAAGAGCTGAGGGCCATCGTATCTCTACACGGAGACAAGATGGAGAGAGTAAGAGACTCCCGCCGTGGGGCAGAGGATGCTAAGCAGAGAGGGGGAGGGGAGAATTTCCTCTCCTAGGAAACCGTTCCTGGGACATGCTGGCATGGTGCTTTGAAGGTTGGCTCAGCCCCTTTCCATTCATCGCTTGGCTGCGGGGATCCGCAGCGTCAGGTTTGTAACGTGCTCTCTGCCCGCTGGAGCTCTGACACGTCCCTGAGGACAGCCCAGCCACACTGAAGGTGCCGAGAGCCCCAGCCCTGGCAGCGCAGAACTTACCTAGTCTGCCGATGGGCCTCCACATTAGGCTCCAGGAGCAGACATGGTTTCCTCAGACATGCTGCAGGGCCTTGTTTGTCCAGCTGAAGTATCAGGAGGAATTTGGCTTTGCACTTTTCTCTCTGTCTCTCCCAAGCTCTGATCCTGTTGCCCATCCCCACAGATCTGAATGTCTGCCCCCCTGAATTAGATTGGCCTAGGGAGGTCTCTGGCAGACTTCATTTCTACATCCCCTGGGTAGGAGGCTCTCGGTATCATTTACTCCCCCGATTAATGAAACTCCACCACCCTCCTGGGAGGTAGGAATTGAACCCATTGGACACCTGGGGAAACTGAAGTCCAGAGAGCTCCTTGACTTGCCCAAGCCTGCGCAGGTGGGTTATTGAGAAAGGAATCAGGGTTCATGTTCCCTACAGTTCTTTAAACGTTGCCTTTTATCACTCAGCCTGGAAATAGGTGACATTCCCGCCCTTCTCCAAATACCGCCTGCCCGTGGCGCGTCAGTGCAGACTTATTCCCTTCCTGGGCTTTGGCTTTCCTGGAAACTCGGAGACTCATAAACGAACCGAATCCTCAGCCTGAGCTTCCTCCCCAAACCTGCCTGTTCCTCGGGTTCCCTGCAGGTCGTCCCTGTCTCTGGCCAAGTTCCCTGTTTCCAGCAGGTCCCGGCGGGAAGTTAACAAATGGCCCCTCGATCAGCAGATTGATTTGTGCCGGGCTCTACCTCCTGCTAGCAGAACAGGTCAACAGAATCCAGCCACCCGGGTTGTAGCTCCTGCTCCTTGTTCAGGAGAGGAAAGAGCAATGATCGATTCCTCATGGAAGAGCCCTAGGGGGTGGCTTGTCCCTTTCGGGTCTGTCTACCCTGTGCTGCAAACTCTGCAGCAGGAGCCGTAAAGCCTGGCCCTATGGACTTGGGCTCCCAGGGCTGGCACTGTGGGGCCAAACAGCAATGCAGCCTCTTCTGGGCTTGGGCTGGAACTTGAGCTCTGAAGCCAGGGGAGGAGGGGGCTTCAGAGCCTGGGCTCCAGCCCAAGTCACCATGTCTGCACTGCTGTTCTGAGTGCCACAGCCTGAGCCCGAGGTTAGAGACCCGGCTTTAAGATTTGTTACGGCAGGTTTTAAAATCCCACAATGTAGAGGTTCTCCATAGGGCTGGGGCCTGGAGCTGGCTAGTCCCATCCACGTAGCCCTGCCTGCCATCGCTGGGATGGGCTCTGGGGTACATCCGTAGAACCAGCTGGGTCTGGAGCAGTGCTTCTCTACCTGGGACATCCTCAGGGGCAAAGAGATAGTATTGGATGTGGCCCACACGGAAACTAGGTTGATAACCACTGGTCTGGAGGAACTGATGGTGGTAGAAAGAGCAACAGGAAGTTGCAGAGATGGAGGAAAGGCTCCTGCAGGGAAGCCCTTGAGAGCAGGGCTGCGAGCAGTTTGCTAAGGCAGGGAAGGCCCTGGGACATCAGGGGAGTTTGAGCTGTGCCCACGGTCAGGTTTTGGGGAAGGCTTTTGTGTGTGTTTCTGAGCCTAAGGTGCTAAACCAGACCTCAGGAAGACTGGGGTTCCTGTACTTGTCAAAGCCTCTTTCTTGAGATTATGGAGGAGTAGAGATGGGAAAGTGAGGTGAGAGGCAGTTTGCAGGGCTGCCAGATGGGGTTACCTGGGAGGAGGTCACTCATTGATAAATCCATCCCTCAACTTTCTGGCTTTCTTCCAGGTTGGAGACGTTGTTGGAAGGATCTTAATGTGGCTAGACGACGTCTGTGATCCCAGAGCCAGAAAAGCAGCGCTGAGGGCCACAGCCTTGCTGGCTCGCTCCCACCCCCAGGATGTGGTTCTGAGCTGTGTGGCGCACACGCTGT